>NC_136808.1:24344803-24572303 GCF_951216825.1 Electrona antarctica
AAAAATGTTCGTCGACTACCTTTTTTCACTGACGAAAACTAAATGGAAACTAAATGAAAACTAAGCTATGACAATTTCGTCAAGATCCAACTTGCACAAGTCATTTTACACTTGGTTGCATGCTGAAAATGGCCGATCTACAAGCTCACAACGCGTCACGCTGCAACACGTTGTGAGCTTGTATAAACAGTCATTATGACGGCATCAAGGCACCACCAAAATACATTTTAGTCGACTAAATCAACTGTAGTCGACTAAAATCTTATGATATTTAGTCGACTAAAACTAGACTAACACTAAAACATTCCAGGTGACTAAAATGTGACTAAAACGAAACTACTCAAGAGACCATGACTAAAACTAAAATCAAAATATGCTGTCAAAAACAACACTGTTAAACTAAGCAACATATCAGATGTACAAACGTAAGCTTGTACATCTGCTATGTTGGAACACTTTTGAAAAATCTGTTCAAACTGTTCATGTTTTTTTTAACAAAAATCATCTCTATCAGGGAACCCTGCCACAAAACATTTTCAGATGGGGGTTCATACAAATACAATCTGGGGCTCCTTGATGCGAAAACGTTTGAGAAGTACATGTTAGAATGTTATTTACCCTATTGTGCTGAATATAAGACTATATGTTTTTTATTTTTCTCCAATGGAAATATCCTAAAACAAAATGGAGACATATTATAATCAGGGACTAGAGACTATTTGACATTCTATGTTCTTTTTCCACAAATGAGTCTTATATAATCAGAGTCGTCTTATATTTGGCACAATACGGTACAATTTACAATTTAGGCATTTGGGCGATTTACAGTAAGCAAGAACAAAAACATGGTAATACAACAAATACGTCAACATTGTCATAGGTAAGCTAAGAACCTAACAATGGAATATCTATATAATGAAACTATACGTGTACACTATAGAGTGCTATGTCTACATAAAAGGCTATCTAAGTTACTTAAGTTTAGCCTTTGCATACGTCTGCAAGGTCACTGAGGCTAGGGCAAGTGCTAGGGCAAGTGCAAAAATAACGCATTTGCTGAATCGGCCTTTGGTCTCATATTGGGTTAAACAAGAGCTTTACTTTCTCTACGCAATGCCAGGTATATTGTCAGACAGTATTCTGACATGTGAGGTTCTGCACAATATTCTGATAATATCATTGCATTAGCGGGGCGCCATGGGATATTCCAAAGCAGCCATTACAGCCGTGGATATGCACAGAGAAGGGATGGGTCCTCATTTATCCATTCTGAAATGATATTTGTCAAGCAGGCTATTCAATAGCCTACGGGAGGCAACACATACAGGCAAATATAGGCCTATATTTTATGTTTCAGGTTGTATTTAGAACAGTGGTTTTCAACCCTTTTCATATCTCGATCCATTGTTTGTTTGGCATTTGAGCCACGGACCACCGTTTGATGAGATTTTGCCTCTCAGACTCAGACCCAAAACGTTGAATATGTTGTTGTAAATTCCATGCTGTATTGATTGTACCATAGGAGAGATAACAGGCAAACATTGAATATGTTCCATGCTGTATTGATTGTACCATAGGAGAGATAACAGGCAAACATTGAATATGTTCCATGCTGTATTGATTGTACCATAGGAGAGATAACAGGCAAACATTGAATATGTTCCATGCTGTATTGATTGTACCATAGGAGAGATAACAGGCAAACATTGAATATGTTCCATGCTGTATTGATTGTACCATAGGAGAGATAACAGGCAAACATTGAATATGTTCCATGCTGTATTGATTGTACCATAGGAGAGATAACATGCTGTATTGATTGTACCATAGGAGAGATAACATGCTGTATTGATTGTACCATAGGAGAGATAACAGGCAAACATTGATCAAAATAGACTAGATAGACATCTTGTAAATTAGGTGATGCAGATGTTTAACAATAATTTAACTCTTCAGAGCTCAATAGTTAAAGATAAGATCTATAACTGTCCATCATATATCTGGGGACCACTGGTTGAAAACAACTGGTTTGGAATATACCTTTTAAAGTGTTATTCTTGGATGTGTCCATGTCAGGTGTCGGTACGTACGTGCCATTGCTTTGGCAATTTGGGGCATTGCATTCATGCATTGCAGTGTTTCTAGAGGCACTGCAGGGATACGCGAGACAGTGGGAAATGGAATAATTGTACAGATATCTTAATGCTAATACATTGACAACATTGTCAATGTATTATGTATGAAACTCTGAGAACCTGCTGATCTTGCAGTATAAAGTGTGGAAAAATAATTTAAGTACAACTGTCATTTAATATAAAACATTACCTATTTGCCATTATGCCGTAATCCATCAAAACTGGACGTATCTACTGAGATGTTACGGACCCATTTTAACGTGTATCTGCTCAGGAGTCACAAATCGCAACTGTTTCAGTCCATGTCTTATTTGTAATTTTATATTATTCAAAAGGTTGTCAGCATTCATTCATTCATTCATTCATTCATTCATTCATTCATTCATATGTCCAAAACCGTTACTTTTCAGGATTCTAATTCTAAAGCTCAAAGCGTGAAGCTATGAAGTTGTGTTCAGCACAGGTTCAGGAGTAGAGACCACCCTTTGCTTATCTCCATCACTCCCATTCTCTATCACCTTATCAATTACACCTGTGTTCCTATAGTCGCACAGCCAATCACGTAACATTTACCACACTATAAATACACCTGACATCGCATCACTTACCTGTTTGACTCTGCTTCGTGCCGTCAAAATCCCTCCCCCTCCTCTCTCATAAACTCCCTTCATCCACAGCTTTGCCCTTCTAAAACTTCTCTTATCTCTCTCCTTCTCCTAGGAGCCCCGAGGGGGGGCAGTGTCGGAGCCGAGGCGACCGACCGCTCGTCAGGCTCCCGAGACTAAACGCCCCCCACCCTGAGTCTCGCCCCACCTCGGGCTCCTCATCAATACACTTGTGCAATAAATACTGTTAAACGTGAGCAGAAGGTGTGGGGCTCCATTTTCGTCACCGCTAAACCCCTTATCCGTAAACTTCTTTGCCTTTTTTTTTTACTATTTTGAAAAACATTTTTGAATAGTTCAACTAGCCAATCTACATTGACACGTTGTGAGCTTGTAGACTGGCCATTTTAACTATTCAAAAATGTTTTGCAAAATAGTAAAAAAGAAGTTTAGGGATAAGGGGTTTAGCGGTGACGAAAATGGAGCCCGTGGTCTCTTACTAGTGAATGAAGCTTTTGTGTGAAGCTGTAGTGTATAGTATCAAGTATCAAGTAGGATATTTACTTTCTACCCGACAGTAACGTTATGCTAGCTATGATTTTCTCTTGCCAGATTCCAAAGCGAAATGTTAGTCAGGTAAATGAGGGTACATGGATTCAGGTAAAAGAGGGAATTGAAGCCAATAGTAAAGTTGAGAACCGCTAAGGTAGTGGGCTGGAATGATGTCGTCCCCCCCCCCCCATATTGCAGCAGACGCGTAGTAGGGCTGGTGCCAGGTGGATTGTAAGAGCCAAAACGGGCTGTGGTTGTGCTGATAGACACATACTGTGAGAGGATAAGGGGAGAGACATGGCCAATGGATTTGCAGGGGGACACTTTTTGGTGAGCTGTGTGTGTGACAGCACAGTGGCTCAGGGTGACAAAGTGACAGATATGAAAATCTCTCTTCCCAAAACGTTTTGTCATGTAGTCATCAGCCGCAGAATGACGACTGTCCTCAAACAGCCCCCAGCCCCCAGAACGAGACAAGACGACACCTGAGTTTTAGGCATTTTATGTTTTTTTATATGTTTTCAGGTGGATTCAGTGAACAGAGAGTGGACTGGTGGGAGAGAGAGAGGGATGCCATCAGGAAGGACTGGGCAATGCTATATCGTTATCTTTGACTGCCAACATTGTTTGGTCATGGAGTTTTGTCTTTTCCTGGTTTTAATCACTTGTTTTATACTTTAAATCTATCTACAAGCTCTCGATGCGTTGTGAGCTTGTAGATATAGGCTATTTTTGCTACAAATCTTTGAAAAGTGTGAAAGAAAATGTATATTCTCTTCACAACCACAATATTATAGTTGCAATATTGATATTGGAGAAAAATAAATGTCCATAATCGCCCATCCCTAGATGACATAATCTTACAGGAAAAGACTAGAGCCTTATTTGCATGGTTTGTGCTCGTACTGTGTTCCACTGGAGCACCCCGTCCAGAATGACTTCTAAAGAGTTGTGTCTGTCTGTGATGGCTTTCTGTGACTTTGTCAAGGACACTTGCTCAACCAGCACCTGGTATAATGGGATTGTGGGAGTATCGGAACATAATTTACATTTGTCATTTCTTTCTTTCTTGCTTTCTTTCAAGTATACAGTGGTTCTGTTTAATTCCAAGGACCCCCCAGTTTGCTATGCCTGCTCTGGCCACAGACCCCCATAAAGTGTAAAATGTAACCAAATGATGGTCTCATTGGTTTCAATTTGCACACTCTCAGAGTTATAGACCTGTAAGTGTCAATTTAGTTAATAACTATAATCAATCATTTAGCATCTTCAAAATGGCTGAAATGCATATAGGGCTAATGTATGTTTTGTAATAATCATCAACATTTTCAAAAAACTGTAGTGGAGCCAAAAATGCATTCATATTTGCCTCTGAGATGTAGTGGAGTAGAAACAGAAGTACTGGAAACTGAAAATACTCAAGTAAAGTATACAAATACCTCAACATTGTGCTTCAAAGGGGCCTGGATGGCGCTTATGTGTGACCAGTGTTGTTTTGGCAGGAAATTTCTATTTTAGTTTTAGTCATAGTCTTTCACCTAGTTTTAGTCACATTTTAGTCACCTGGAATGTGTTAGTGTTGGTTTAGTTTTAGTCGACTAAATGTCATGAGATTTTAGTCGAAATATATAGCTGATTTAGTCGACTAAAATGTATTTTGGCGGGCCTTAATGATGCCGTCTTAATGACTATTTTTACACTTGCTGAAAATAGCCGATCTACAAGCTCATGTGAGCTTGTAGATCGGCTATTATCAGCATGTATATCGGCTATTTTCAGCATGCAACCAAGTGTAAAATGACTGGATGACTGGATCGACTAGCCCCTTCCTAACATTGTTGTCTAGTTTTTATTTGTTGACGAAATTGTCAGTATATTTAGTCTTAGTTTCAGTCACCATAGCTTAGTTTTCATTTAGTTTCCAATAGTTTTTGTCAGTGGAAAAAGGTAGTCGAAGAACATTTTTCGTCTTAATTTTAGTCGACGAAATCAACACTGTGTGTGACATCACTGCACCACATGACAGTTATCGTTGCTACCTGGGCAGAAACCTCTTATCTCCATATTTAGTTTTGGTAAATGAACCCCCATTTAGACCTAAGGACGATTCTACAAATGTCTTCTAAATCATGACAGTTTTCTGAAAAACCTATGTTTCTATATGTCGGTGGTGCTCAACCTTTTTCATGTCAAGGGCCCCCAGAATTTTCTGTAATTGGCCGCGGACCCCCAACGTTCGCTCTGAAAGAATATATATTCAAAGATTTGTACCACATTTTCACGATTTTTCAAAAATATCTGCTATTTTTGAATAGATAAAGTTTAAAATAATGGTTAAAACACCAAAAGGGGTTCCCGCCCAGAATGGGTTAAGAGGTTAAATCACTATATTCTGATAGTAATCATTGTTTTAGAGTGTATGTTCAGTAACACGGGTCTCCCTGTCTCTCCAGCTCTTTAATAAACAGAAAATCCATTTTCAGTATAGGTGACACAATTTCAGCCAATCAGGAGAGAGTAGCCATGTATCAGCTTAATTTGTATAGTGTTCTAGTTCCAATTTGATCTGCTCATTTCTTTGTGTCATCACTTACAATTAAGTGATGACACAAAGTGAATCTGTATCCTGACTGATAAAATTGGTATCCCGACATGAAAATGCAATTTTCTGCTTAATGAAAGGCTGAAGAGACATGGAGAATCCTGTTACTGAACAAACACTCTATAGCAGGGGTAACCAACCAGGGGTTCGGGAGCTACCAGTAGCTCGCACGAGCCATTCAAGTAGATCCCGGGGTGAGCGGGTGTCAGACTGACAGGCAGCCAGTATACCAATACACAGAACGTGGATTTAGAATAGCTTGCAGTGATGGCCCCAGACATGTGTATCGGGCCATCAACTGCAGAGTTCGTTTGTGCTCTTGTTTGACCGCTATTGTGATGCACAACTTGACTTGTGCATAATAGTCATGCATATCAGAACAGAACTATGGTATAAAAACCCACAGAGCTAAACAGCCTCTCACTCACTACTATACCTACACAGGCAAGCAGTGACTACTCTACTCTGACTATGGAAAAATACATTTGTCTTAATATTTTGGCATTGATTATATAACTATCAGTATTTATTCGTATTTAAACTATTGTCTTTGTGTGGATGTGTGCATGCATTGAGCCTGTCAGAAATCGCAAAAAAGTGTTTTTTTAAACATAGCCTATTTTAGTGGTAGATCATGGCTTACAATTGGGAATAAAATGGGCTCTTGTGCTTGAAAAGGTTGGTTACCACTGCTCTATAGCAATGAGTAATATCACAATATGCAGCTTTCTAACACTTATTTTAACCAAATAAAATCACTTTCCCTTCCTTTGAATTTGAACACTGAGAAGTAACAGTTGTGGACATAATAATATAATGAGGTGTCCTGAGACCATACAATAAATGCAGTCCATTTTTACATCACTGACGAATGCTTGGCGTGTTCAACAACCACACACACACTCACACACACAGCAGGAAACACACAGTGATGTAAGGGCTGTGTGACGGCCATGAAGCCACACACGCACGCACGCACGCACGCACGCACGCACGCGCACACATGCACACGCACACGGGCACTGTGTCAGCAGTAGCACTGACGCAGCAAGGGGCTTCTGCTTTAGAATTCAATGAGATTTAATTATTCACAAGTGTGCTCCATCGATCTGGAGGGAGTCAGGGAGAAGACCTATGGAAGAGAGGTGGATATGGACACACGGCACGGCACGGTGTGTGTGTGTGTGTGTGTGTGTGTGTGTGTGTGTGTGTGTGTGTGTGTGTGTGTGTGTGTGTGTGTGTGTGTGTGTGTGTGTGCACAGGGTATAGGATTTGGTGTGGGGGATGGTTGGGGGCTCTGACTTTTCCCCCTCCTCCTCCTCCAATCTGGTCATCCATTTTGATGTCCGGTGGGGATATATTTTTAGCCCTGCTTCTTGTCAGAATGAATTAAATCCATGCCATTTCCTTTTGGTGAAATGTATAGACATTGATGTGTTTGATGTTTGCCTGTCACAATCTAACAATTTCATTGAACAATATGTTAATCACATGCACGCCGTAAAAGAAAATGTACGTGGACAAAAATATAATTATAGATTAGATTTTTTTTTAGAATAGACTCTATTAGTCTTAATTTGACTTACTTAGTTACACATAAGCCCTGTTTTATACTTAGTAAATGGGCTATTTAAAAAAAAACCTTTGTGCAACTCATCATCCACACACACACACACACCTGCTTATTAGCTATAGTGTATTGAAAGGAACATTTATTAAGGCAAAGGAATGAAAACTAGAAAATGCAATTTCAGATTGAATTAATGCATAATCAATTACTCCTATTAACTGCTACAGCCTGCACCCATACAGTGGTATACAAAAAACAACAAAAATAACTGTTCTACGTCCATGCAGGGAAAAAGTGATATGACTATACTGTAGGTGTCATCTTTCACTATAGTCACTCCATAAAGAGAACGGCACAGGGCTGAACGCTATAGACCAGTGGTCCGGGGACCACCCGTGGTCCGGGGACCGCCAGTGGTCCGGGGACCACCAGTGGTCCTTGAGGGACTTCCAGGTGAATGATGGAGCGTTGGTAACCAAATGGACCCTCTTGTAATGTAAAATGTAAAATTAAACCAAATGGACTTTGGTTTAATTGTACACTCTAAGAGTTAGATTATTGTTAAACAGCTGCATTACTTAAAGTTAATTTACAAGAATGTACAGTCTCTACACAATTAGATAATGTATAGGATAATTGTTATTTTGATCAACGTTTGCCTGTTATCTCTCGGGTACCAACATAAATACAGCATGGACATATTCTTTAGTTTTGGGTCTGCAGGGCTAAATTTCATCAAATGGTGAGTCCGTGGCTCAAATGCAGAATACATAATGGGCCTTGATATGAAAAGGGTTGAAAGCCACTGAGTGAGGCGGTCCGGTGCAGGGCTTTGTAATGCTGTGGAGGGCATTTTTTCCTGACACGGTTCGGGGTCCACTTGTCCCCTTGAAAGGAAAGGAAAGGAAAGGATTTGTATTGAAAGGAAATCAATACGAAGCCATTCTGAGTGACCGCCTTCATCCTATATGAAATACTAAACTCCCTGACGAGAGTGTGGTCTCCTCCAGCATGTGGATACTCCAGTGTTGTGTTTTTCAAAAGACTAAGACTAAATCAAAATATTCTGGAAAAAACAACACCATTCAGTCCTATTTAGTCTTCTGAAAAACCTTAGTCTTTTAGTCTTATAGTCTTAGTCAACAAAATGAACAGTGCAATGAATACTCCCATCCACTGAATGTGTTGAGTATGAGTATGAAAATGACATGAATCATAATATGATATGGCACCTCCACAGTCGCCAGATTCCAACCCAATTAAAAACCTATGGGATATGTTGTACTAGCCCTGTCAGATAGCCAGACATGCAGACACAAATCTGCCGGTACAAAAAAAACACAAAGAAATGGCCCTAGTCTGGCCACACGAGGCTATAGGGACTTTCCACTATCATCATCAAAACAAATTCACAGAGGAATGGCTATAAGCGAATGGTTGTCCAATGTCCATGCTTCTAGTAGAATTACAGAAATCACGCATGCACTTCACGTATCGCATACACACACATACATACACATACACACACATGCATACGCACACACACGCGCACACGCACAAGCACACGCACACGCACACGCACACGCACACACACACACACACACACACACACACACACACACTGCAATAGCATGCACAAGCACATTAATTAACGCACTGGCATCTTACACAGATCGACACAGACAGATATATGTCCAACACATTGAGGCATAAATCCTCCCCTATACTTCCCATATTTGCATAATAGCTTATGCTAACTAACAACACAGCAATCAAATCAATTGAATGCCATAGCGTGGGTGGAGAACAACACCAGATTATGTTTCAGCATAAAGGGTAGACATGCAATTATTTCAAGTCTAAGAAACATAGGGACATAGGGATCACATACGCTACTGCGCCGGTAGAAAGACGTGTGCATATCAAATCTAAAACTAATATTTCATATATACCAAGGAGGCACAGGCATATACTGTATGAATGCCACCCTGTCTTTCTCTATATATCCTTCACTGTGCGAGAAAAGTAAAGTGCCTTGAACATTTCTGAAAGAATAATCTGGAATACATATTAGAGAGAGAGAGAGAGAGAGAGAGAGAGAGAGAGAGAGAGAGAGAGTCTTAAATGCAGTATTATAGTGTGGATGGTATAGTGTATTATGTGTGGATGGTAGGGATTTTTTTTTCAACACTCCATATTAGGCTATATTTGCGTGGGATGGATTACTGCACTTCTGACAGACTGGGAGTTTGATTCCCATGTGGTTATAAATG
Source organism: Electrona antarctica (assembly GCF_951216825.1). NCBI lineage: Eukaryota > Metazoa > Chordata > Actinopteri > Myctophiformes > Myctophidae > Electrona > Electrona antarctica. The sequence continues at coordinate 24,354,541 of NC_136808.1, forward strand.
TGCTTAACGTTTGGTTTATATGGCCCCTCTGTTCCATCACCACTAGGGGTCACTGTCACTCTTCTCCAATTCTCCACTCATTGTCCAACACCTCAGTTCACATGTGACATGCACGCAAACTCCTCAGTGGTGGGGGGAAAAGTACTAATTTATTTGTATTATCATTTTATACTTAAAGTAGCAATACTGCCATATGGAAACCCTCCATTACAAGTAAAAGGGGCAGGGGGGTCACGAGACATATAGCCAAAGCATTTCCGGGGGTCAGTCCCCAGAACCGAAAAACCTTTGAGAACCCCTGTTACAGTCAACACCATCCACACTGTTCCACACACACACACACACACACACACACACACACACACACACACACACACACACACTCACCAGCTCTGTGCTGCTGCCGCAGGATGGCTGCGTTCCCCGGCCGCGGCGAGGCGGAGGACCTGGCCACCGAGGCGGCGGTGGTCGACGACGCTCCTCCACCGGACGGGGCGAGCCCGTCAGGCACGCCCTGCTGAGGCACCCGGGGGGGCTGCTGCTTCCCCCCCCCCTGATGTCCGTCTCCTCCTGCCCCCTGCTGCGCGTTGTTGCTGTTCCCCCCACCGTGCTGCCACTGGCCCTGGCCCGGCTCGGACGTGGCCCTGCCCGTGCCCGCTGCCCCCGCATTACCGCCGCCGCCGTTCCGCAGTGGCGAGCGGTTCTGGATGTGCGACACGGCCTCCTCGGCCAGCATGCCGCTGTCTTGGCGCGGCGGCGGCCCCGACTCGCTGACGCGCAGCGTGGCCTGCACGGTGAACTCCTGCGTCTCATCTGCCCACAGGTCGGACACGCGGCACTCGTACAGGCCTTCATCCTCGCGCTTCACCTTGGACAGGCTGAGGCGGTGCGAGATGGCGTTGCCCTGCACACGCACCGTCTGCGGGAGGAATGTGTGTGTGTGGGGGGGGGAGGGGGGGAATGGGGGGGGGGAGAAATAGACGGTTGGTGGAAAAAGTACTCACGTTTTGTGCTTAAGTAAAAGTGTCAATGCTGCAACGTGACGTCGATATACTCGGTTGCAAGTAAATACCCTGGCATTCAATGTTGAATTGAGTAAAAGTACCAAACGTAGAAAGTATACTCATTACGCAGAATGTCCCATTTCACAAGTTGAAAATGTATATATTTCATTAAAAAAATCAATTAGCCAATCTACTAGCACACAAGCATGTAGATCTGCTATTTTCAAATGGCCGCAGCTAGGGCTGAAGTGGTTAGTGTGTGCAATATTAACCAAAAGTAACTATAGTAACCATAATGTTTTCAAATAATTGTATAGTGGAGACTATATTTGCCTCTGAGATGTAGTGGAGTGGAAGTAAAAGTATTGGAAATTGGAAATACTCAAGTAAAGCAGAAATTACCTAAAAATGTTTACTTAGTTACTTTACACCACTGGAAATAGAGTGAGAAAGGGAACGTGGCAGAGGGAAACGGACAGATAATTGACTGCTTGGGCAAATAATTAGGCAATGCTTACACAACAATACATTTTGTTCACTCGCTGGCTTTCGTGGTGTTCTGACTCAGGGGCAGGCAGTGGCTTTCTCTTTTCATTGCATACGAGGGAGACAAATTAACAAGTTGTGACCTCATACTGGCTGCTTACCAGGCCCCAACTGGCTTGGCTCTAAAATAAGTCTCAATTAAGTTTTTGGCAAAGAAACTGCACCAAAAACAGTAAAGTGCCTTGTCAAAACACTGCGCACAATGCTGCCAAAAAGTTTCAAAACGGCCAAATCAAAGGCACTCAGTCAGAAAGAACCCAAGTATAGAAAATGTGATTGTAGAAAATGGGACAGTCAGGGAAATGCCCCAGCTGTCCACCGTGTCCACTGCATGAGACATTGGTGCTAAGCTGGATTTATGGCGTCTAACAGGGTCACATCCTCCTGAGTATGAAGACAATGGGATTCAATTTGAATAGTGCAGACTGCACAAGGGCTATCAGGCTGGAGTGATGCTATCCATCTGCATCAGTTGGTTGCATATTATGTCCTATATTCAGCACACCTCAATGGTTTTCGTGCCGTGAAATTGCAATGAGTTTTCTGTCAAATATGGCTACCATTGACCCCTTTGAACTCTGCATACGTAAGGATGAACCTTTTTAGTAACTTTTTGGGGAGTTTATAACACTCAAGGATTGTATTGTGTAATTGATATCTTGCTGCTCTGTACTCTTCCAATGGTAATTGAAAAGGACACTTACGCTTATTTTGTTGGCTTCCTTGGTAGAGACCTGGTGAGAGAGAGCACAATGCATATTTATAAGAAAACATACGGTAATTATTTCAACAGACACATTATCTTACAGTTTGTGACCAGATTTGACTGAGAGACTGCCATCGCGCAAATTACAGCTTTTCACCAGAGGAGAAACACTTTTTTTTAATGAGTTAATAGCACAGGCAGACTCTTCACATACTAGAGCATGTCTGAAATAAGTGTCAGAGCTGAAATCGACATGTAAATATGAAATAAATGCCCACACATGTAGCTAGGTGTAATGTTAGAGACCACAGAAGTGAACCTTTCAAGCCTGTTTTCTCAACTCGCTGTTTTCTGCAAGACATTACTCTATAAGCCATATCTCCAAAACTGGTGGGTCAAACTGAACCAATATGTCAATTTGAAGCTATGATTCCCTGCTTTCATATGACATGAACAAACGAAAATTCAAAAAAATCCAATGGCAGTCCCTCAGTCAAATTTAGTCACGTTTGGACAATTCTATCACACGAGTGGCAAGAGTTTGCCTACTGTTTGTCATTACTCTGCGCCATGTCTCAAGTAGTACCACCTGGCCAGGGTGCCTATAGCACCATGGGGAGCGTCCCTGTGTCGACTACACAATGGACAGCACCCCTGTGTGTCTACTACTAGCACCATGGACAGCACCCATGTGTGTCTACTACTAGCACCATGGACAGCGTTTTTGTGTCTACTACTAGCACCATGGACAGCACCACTGTGTCTACTACTAGCACCATGGACAGCGTCCCTGTGTGTCTACTACTAGCACCATGGACAGCACCCCTGTGTCTACTACTAGCACCATGGACAGCACCCCTGTGTTTCTACTACTAGCACCATGGACAGCACCCCTGTGTCTAATACTAGCACCATGGACAGCGCCCCTGTGTGTCTACTACTAGCACCATGGACAGCGCCTCTTTACTACCAGCCTAATTAACCAGCCTTTTGGCTGCCATGCTAAGTGGTCAGATGGGTGGGCCGCAATCACAGAAAAGGTTGAGAACTTCTGTTCTACCATTGATGTACCTTTCTCCTGTCTGCCCAACCTGTTCTACCATTGATGTACCTTTCTCCTGTCTGCCCAACCTGTTCTACCATTGATGTACCTTTCTCCTGTCTGCCCAACCTGTTCTACCATTGATGTACCTTTCTCTGTTTGTTCCAACCTTCTCTCTTCTGCACATAGAATATGTGCCCTAACAATAATCGCCATAGAATAGATGAGCATTGTCTTCGATTTGCTCAGATGTTTGAGATAGGAATAAAACATTGACATGCTAGAGAAATCCAACTGAGGTCGTGGCCATTTTCTATCAGCAGTGGGTCTGATTGGAGCTGTGATATCCCTTGATGATGAAGATGATGATGTGAGTGACATCTCGTATCCTTCGTAACAATTATGATGATGATGATGATGATGATGATGATGATGATGATGTCATCCATATTATATTGTAAAATATTGTATTATATTATATACACATATGATGTTGTTTGCAACGTTTTGCATCTTATTTCATTATGTCCTAATAAAGACCCAAGCAAACGACACACTAAAGAGGTCACGATTGCAGTCACACATGCATGGGTGACTATAGTGTCAAGTCCTCCACCACTGGTAGACTAATGCCTTGGGCTCAATCATGTTTAATTGCAAGAGCGTTTTGGGTGGTTGGAGAGTGGGGTGTTTTGTGTGTGTGTGTGTGTGTGTGTGTGTGTGTGTGTGTGTGTGTGTGTGTGTGTGTGTGTGTGTGTGTGTGTGTGTGTGTGTGTGTGTGTGTGTGTGTGTGTGTGTGTGTGTGTGTGTGTGCGTGCACGCCTGTGCATCACACACACTCACTAAATTCCTATTGTTAATTCTCTGAAAATGTAAATGAAAAAAGTGGCATTTGAAGAATGTTAAAAAAAAAAAAAAAAGGATCCAGATTGACCGTCACTTCTTGGAAGCTAATGGGTCAGACACACATTTTAAATCAACACCGCGGATTTTCCTTTACTGTACTGTGCGCGCGCCCACGCACATAGGTGGGGAAAAAAAGAAAGAGCAGAAATAAAATAAATAATAACAAAATAAAGCACCTCCGTATAGCTGGGTCATTATTAGCTTCGTTATAGGCTTATATATTATATATAGGCTATACCTTGGGTCTGTTGCCCGGCGCGCTGATCTGCAGCTCTTGCTGCAGGTCCCTGTTGGCCGCATGGTGGGTCTCTCTCTTCAGGTACCACCACTGGATCTCCAGCGACATGGGCGCCGCTCCCTCCGACTTGAAGGCGCACGGCATCTCCACATCCTCGCCCTCTCCCACGCTCACATCCTTTGGCACTTCGGTGAACGAAGCTTCGCGCCAGGGGGGTTGACAAACAATGCATGGGAAGGAAGGAAGGAAGGAAGGAATGCGATACAAAATATTGTTTTCAGAGTATTAAACCTATTATAGCGCGCACGTCACACGGAATCTATGCTTGGGGCAACTCTGCATATTTGGCCATATAGTTAAAACATGAATCCTTGGAAGGCTTATAGTCTCACTAGCCTATATGTATTTTGTTTATTGTATTAATGTTTGGTCAATAAGCAAGCGCTCTGCGCCTTCCAACGTTTGCGTAATAGTAGCCTACTTTCTCTTCTATTGTTTGTCGTATAAATGTAATTTGGATATTAACCTTGTGCCTAGTAGTTGGAAGAAATGTCATATATAGGATGTAGACAAAGACAGCGTTGACTTTGACATCAGCAAGAGATAGGATAAGCGTAAGGTAGGCTATATAGCACAATTGAACCCTAATTCCTTAATGCGGGCAAAAGACGTCCGTTGCCTATCATGCCAATTAATTATCCTCCTGGCTATAAAACTCTATACATTTCTTGTCTTTTGTTATTTACTTTGACCTAAAAAAAACCTAAATCTGTTATCCATTTCAAGCTCATTTTGAAGTTCACTTACCATCTACACAAAATATTAAGGGCGCATTGAGAAGCAAATAGTAAAATACGCCGTAGAGTCCCCGTTTTTCCATCTCACAGAAAGGTTGTTACGTCTCAAACGGACTTAAGATGCTCATTTGACTTTAAATGTTTTTTATAGCAGTGACATTTCCACGGAGTCCTCCACGGCCGTGAAAGAGTGTGATTTGATGTCTTATTTCCTTTTTCTTTTTCGAGTTTCCACAAGCAGAAGCTTTTTTCCCCCTCTCTCCCTTTCTTCTTATTTTTTCTTTCGCCACAAATCCAAATATGGGGCTAGAAAATCCCAATCCACGATTAGTCTTTTTTAATGAGCCAGGCAACACGTCCTACAATCCAAAGGTGCGGTGAAAGAAAAAAAGACCCCTTTCGCACGCAGGCAGACATATGAAAAAAAAGAAAAAGACAAAAAAAAAAAAGAATGTGAACAAATTCAGCTGCAGAAGAAGGACCCGTCTGGCATGAGTTTCTATTCCCGGGTTTATTCCTGGCAACTCATTATTGTTATTTTTTATTATTTCCCGTCAGCCGTCGTCGTCGTCGTCGTCAAGTGGAAAACAAACTTGTCGGTCGACGGATCGAGAGCCCTGCTCATCATTCCCCGTGTTTCCCCGAGTCGGAATAATAAAGCTCTCCCAGGCGCCGCTCAGCAACAACAACACCCATCACCAGTCCACCACAACTATTCCCGTGCGCGAGAAACAACAAATAAACAGCCCCAACGGTGCGCAGTCCTACAGTTCCACCAACAAACAACTGTCCGCATGCACGCTCTTCTTCCTTCGTGACCGAGACCGACCGACCGACCCGGATCCTGGCGCTGCCTTGTGTGCGTCGAGAGCGCACCGCGCAATCCGACAGCAACGGAACACCCTCTCTAGGACGCACAACAGTCTCTCTCTCTCTCTCTCTCTCTCTCTCTCTCTCTCTCTCTCTCTCTCTCTCCCTCTCTCCCTCTCTCCCTCTCTCTCTCTCGCTCTTTCGCTCTCTCTCGCTCTCATCATTCTATTCTCCTCCTATGAAACGGAACGAGACCAAGATATTTCCCCCTCCCTCCCCCCATTTCTAAACAATATATAGGGAAGGGGAGAGGCTACTTAGAATGCTCCTATATAGAAAAATGAATAAGATTAATACATAATACCAATTTGAAATAAATAAAAGCAGATGCTTGTTATATAGCCTATACTAAAACCAACACTCGCCCTCTCCATGTGCGTGAGATGAGACTGCATGTGGAACTTTCAAGCTGCTCTGCTATATATGCAAAACCAGTCCGAAGTATGTATGTATGTATGTATGTATGTATGTATATATATATATATATATATATATATATATATATATATATATATATATCCTACAGGACAAGCTACACTATAACACGCGATATATCAATCGTATCGCCTACAATAGAGTGTGTGCTTGCGCGCTTATACAAGCGACACATATAGGCTACGATTGCCAATGTCAGATCAGATACTAGCCTATAAACTGCACCGAGCGACTGGTATAAAGGCAGCCTAGAATAATCTATTCCTGAGACAGACATTGTAGCAATAATACGGACTAAAATTTTAATTTATGCTCTCGCACGACAAGGTGCATGTCGCTTGCCAAAAAAAGCAATAATGTGTCTTTTTTTGTGTGTGCAAGGAACGACACACACCCGACCACCGTATACACCAGGCGAAAATAAATTAGTGTTAAATGCCCTGGCCGTGACTCTTTGACTCGGTGATTCAGCAAGCAAAAAGGCAGCGCTGGTATTTTGTCACTTTTTTCTCTCCCCAGTGCGCTATAGGATTGTTTCTGCGTTCTGTGAGTGACCCTCATCTGCACACAGCACACCCCCTCCATTTAAACCCTCTCTCTCTCTCTCTCGCTCTCTCTCTCTCTCTTCTCCCACGCACGCGCGCGCAAACAACCACTGCATGTGCACTGTTTATCTCCAATCTATATAGTCTATACAACAAGTCGAAATTCTGCAGGAAACTCACAACTGGATTGTGTCCATATGCTCATCATCATGCGCATCTGTAGCCTATGGTTTGATTATGGCCAGCTATGGTGTGTGCTGATATGTGCGTGCGTCTCTGTGTGTGTGTGTGTGTGTGTGTGTGTGTGTGTGTGTGTGCGTGCGTGCGTGTGAGAGAGAGAGATTCTGCAGCAAACGGGGCTGAGTGGGCTAGCTGCCCCTCTCTCTCCCTCTCCCTCTCCCTCTCCCCCTCTCCCTCTCCCTCTCCCCCTCTCCCTCTCTCTCTCTCTCTCTCTCTCTCTCTCTCTCTCTCTCTCTCTCTCTCTCTCTCTCTCTCTCTCTCTCTCTCTCTCTCTCTCTCTCTCTCTCTCTCTCTCTCTCTCTCTCTCTCTCTCTCTCTCTCTCTCTCTCTCCGTGCCTTCCTCCCAGCTGCCAGAGTGCCAATAATGCAGCGCTTGTTCACTCAAGTCTCTCCCCCATTAGCACCTCTCAGCAGCAGCACTGCATGGGAATGCCACGGGCAGACAGACAGACAGACAGACAGACAGACAGACAGACAGACAGACAGACAGACAGACAGACAGACAGACAGACAGACAGACAGACAGACAGGCAGACAGGCAGGCAGGCAGGCAGACAGACAGACAGACAGACAGACAGACAGACAGACAGACAGACAGACAGACAGACAGACAGACAGAGTGACTGCAATTCCATCCCCGTGCAATGACGCTGAGAGTCTGAGAGAGGTAGAGAGACACAGGGACAGAGCAGAGAGAGAGAGAGAGAGAGAGAGAGAGAGAGACTGTGGGTCCTAGTGTGTGTGTGTGTGTGTGTGTGTGTGTGTGTGTGTGTGTGTGTGTGTGTGTGTGTGTGTGTGTGTGTGTGTGTGATGTGTGTGTGTGTGTGTGTGTGTGTGTGCGTGGTGCGTGCGTGCGTGCGTGCGTGTTTGTGTGAGAGAGAGAGAGATAGAAAAAAAATGTAGATCTGCAATTAAAAAGATGAGGGAATGCTATAGACCCTTAAGGAGTATGCAGCTATCCTGCACTTTGTATTGACCATATGTAGATAAAAAAAATACAGCGCACACACGCACGCATACACGCGCATGCACACATGCACATGTACACAAGAACAAACACACACACACACACACACACACACACACACACACACACACACACACACACACACACACACACACACACACACACACACACTTACTTACGCCTGCTACCCCTTCTGGGGCATAGGCCGTCAACAAGCGATCTCCAGGGCTGTTCTCTCCAGCTGGTTCCAGGTCATCTTCATGGTCTTGGTGTCTGCCTCCAGGTCTCTGCGCCAGGTGTTTCTTGGGCGACCCCTTTTCCGCTTGCCCTGCGGGTTCCATGTTAGAGCTTGTCTAATGATGGTGCTTGCGGGCTTTCGTAGGGTGTGGCCTATCCATCTCCATCAGCGTTTTGCCAGAGTTCTGTGTTACTGATGGTGTCTGGCCATCGGATGTGGAGGATCTTCCGCAGGCAGCTGTTAGTGAAGACCTGCACTTTCTTGATGGTGGCCGCTGTAGTTCTCCATGTCTCTGCTCCGTATAGGAGGACCGCCTTGATGTTACTGTTGAAGAACCTGACTTTGGTGTTGGGGGTCAGTTCTTTGGAACTCCAGATGTAATTGGATGAATGCCGCGCAGGCTTTTTGGATCCGAGCTCTAACATCGGCGTCTGTGCCACCCTGCGTGTCAATCACACTGCCTAGATAGGTGAATGCTTCGACTTCTTCCAATGCCTCGCCATCCAGTGTGATTGCGTTGGTGTTGGCTGTGTTGGTCTTGAGGATCTTGGTCTTGCCTTTGTGGATGTTGAGTCCCAGTTGCGCCGAAATGGCTGCCACGTTGTTGGTCTTCTCCTGCATCTGTTGTTGGGTGTGCGACAGTAGTGCCAGATCATCTGCATAGTCCAAGTCGTCAAGTTGAATCCAAGGTGTCCACTGAATTCCGTGCCTTCTCTGTGCCGTGGAGGTCTTCATTATCCAGTCAATGGCTAACAGGAAGAGAAAAGGTGAGAGCAGACAACCTTGTCTGACCCCAGTCCTCATTTGGACAGCTTCTGTGAGCTGCCCTCCGTGGATCACCTTGCATGTCAGTCCCTCATAGGCGTTCCTGATGATGGAAACGATCTTGGCCGGCACCCCGTAATGGCGGATAAGCTTCCAGAGGGTCTCTCGGTCTAGGCTGTCAAAGGCTTTCGCATAGTCCACAAAGTTAATGTACAGGGGCGAGTTCCACTCTATCGACTGCTCCACAATGATGCGCAGCGCTGCAATCTGGTCTGTGCAGGAGCGGTCCTTGCGGAAACCAGCTTGCGCATCGCGGAGTTGTGCATCAATAAGGTCCTTCATCCTGTTCAAGATAACTCTATTAAAAACCTTCCCTGGCACTGAGAGCAGTGTGATACCTCTATAATTTGCGCAGTTGCTAAGGTCCCCTTTCTTTGGTATCTTGATGAGGTAGCCCTCTTTCCAATCTGCTGGCACTTGTTCTTCCTCCCATATCTTCCTGAAGAGTGGATGAAGCATCAGGACTGTTGTTTCTAGGTCTGACTTCCGTGCCTCGGCAGGAATGATGTCTGGACCGGCAGCCTTTCCATTTCTCAGCTGCTTGATAGCCTTCTTAATTTCTTCCATGGTTGGTGCATTGCAGGCTATGGGTATAGGTCTGTGGCAGCCTGTACAATGTCTGGTGGGTTCTGAGGTGCTGGCCGGTTGAGAAGTTCTTCAAAAAACTCCATCCATCTGTTCTTCTGTTGCTCATCTCCTGTCACGGGTCGTTCTGGTTTGCTGTACTTTCCTGCCAGCTTCTTGGTGATGTTGTACAGTTCTCTCATATTTCCCTCTCTTGCTGCTTGTTCTGCCTCTGTTGCCAGGTCGTCCATATACTTGCGCTTATCTGCTCTGATGCTCTTCTTTACTAGCTTGTTTCCTTCTGCATACCTTTCTTGTGCCTTGGCTTTCTCTGCTCTTGTCCGGCTGTTGTTCACTGCTGCCTTCTTCTCCCTCCTCTCCTGAATCTTTTGCAGACTGACCCCTGAGATCCATTCCTTGTGCTGCTGCTTCTTGGGGCCAAGCACTTCCTTGCAGGTAGATGTTATGGCCACTTTTATCTCCTTCCACATGCTCTCCAGAGTGCTCTCATCCTCTTCCAGCAGTTCCTGTAGAACTTGGAACTTGTTTTGGAGTGTTAGTTTGAACTCTTCCAGCTTGCTGGAATCTCCCAAGGAAGCTGTGTTGTACCTGTGTTGTGTTGTGTGTGCTGGCATCCAGTTCTTTCTCAGCTTCAGCTTCAAGCTGGCTACAAGAAGGTGGTGGTCTGACGCCACATCTGCTCCTCTTACATTCTGCATGGATCTCCTGAATTTCTTGCTAATACAGAAATGGTCAATGTATTTTATTTTATTTTATTTTATTTTATTTTATGAACCCCCTATTGATCACTCAAAAGCATCAAAAGTAGCCTATACCATATCCACTGACCACAAGCTTATAATGGTTTTGACCTTAAATTGTACATCTATATACTATTGCAACTTTTCAATTTAGAATCTCGAAGGGTTTTGGACGTATGCGGTTTCCACCTGACAAGACATAATAATAATTTAAAGAAAAGAAAGTTTCATAGCCTATACATTCAAAGCGCAAAAATGCAAATGATAGGCCAATCAATGGGCACTTCTGCACCGTCGTATCGACCGTGCTTATTGTAAAAGGACTTTATGCAGACTGAGAACTGAGAGCTTCTGCTCTTATTTGACCGAACAGGAACATCAATATGGAAGATACCTGAGCAGAATAACTATCTGTGTGCGTGTGTGTGTGTGTGTGTGTGTGTGTGTGTGTGTGTGTGCGTGCGTGCGTGCGTGCGTGCGTGCGTGCGTGCGTGCGTGCGTGCGTGCGTGCGTGCGTGCGTGCGCGCGCGTGTGCGAGCGTGTTCATGTGCGTATTTATGCTTTAGAGCGCCCACATGTCCCCATTCAGTATATAAAAATGTGAGAAATAGACATTGTTTTTTCTTTTCTTTCTTTCTTTCTTTCTTTCTTTTTTTCCTTTTAGACTCTAGGGCTTTTTTGATAGGTATAGTACTATAGTGTGACAGGAAATGAGGAAAGGGGGGTGACACGCAGCAAAGACCGTCGGGATAGGGACTCGAACCAGTATACCATTCTATAGGGGCCTGCCTGGACCGCTAGGCCAGCCCAGGCCAGAAACAATTTTGTAAGGACCAATTTCCTGCATGGTCCTCACAAGAATAAGAATAAAACACATTTTAGATTTACACGTGTTCTGCACTGCTGTCTGCCGTGCACCCAAAGGAGCTGATTTACAAGCTCAGATGCTGTGAAAGACATTTCACAGGCAAATATATTTTACTCCAGTACAATTATGTATATGTAATATGTATATACACATTTCGGCCATTCAAAAAAGAAAAAAAATCTAAAATATTTTAGACATTTTAAAACATGAAATGATATATTCTGCATAACAATTACTTTCTACTTTTGGTATACTTTAAGTATATTTAGATGACAATACCTTTGTACTTTTACATTTTACATTGTGAATTCCTGAATGTTTACATTGCAGTATTGATACTGTTACTTAAGTAAAACATGTCCTGAATCTCGTCGTCTCCTTCTATTTTCAAGTACTGTACAATTTTGAGGTATTTATACTTTACTGGAGTATTCAATTGTCAATAATGATTTATTCTCCAATATATCTCAAAGGCAAATGTACTTTTTACTCCACTGAAATAATTTTAAAACTTGAGTTATACTATAGCCTAGTTACTTAGATATATGCCTACTTTGGAAATTTGAGTATTACATTTACTTTTGGTACATTTAGGTATGTTGATGCCAATACTTTTACTTTTATTCAAGTACATTTTGAATACCGAACCTCGTACTCGTAACGAGTGAAGTGGTCCTTTAAGTCCTCACTAATGTTCATGATTATAGACCACAATCTTTTTTCTCAGTATGTGTTTCAAAGGTGGGCTGTGGGCAGTTCAGAAACCAGTGACATCATCGTTAGGCAGATTTTTAAAACAAAATAAAAAAGGCATATTTAGATTTTTATTATTGTGAGAGCGATGGCTTAATTCCATTATCGCATTGCAACTTTTCAGGAATAGAAAGCCTGCAGTTTCTATTAGCTTGGATTCCCCAACGATGATGTCACTCCATGGACGGGTTTCTGAACTGCCCACAGCCCTCCGATGAGACACAGACTGAGTATAGGGAAAAAATGGTGGCATTTTATCATGAACATTAGTGAGGACCAATATGAAGGTATAGGTTCCAAATTTAATTTGGTAAATAATGGTCTAAATCTCAGATCAAATGCCTGGCTACGGTGGGTAGTACCAGCCTTTAAATCTGAGGGGGGTAAAAAGTGTCTTACTTTCTTTGGCCCCTGGTCATGGAATGACCTGCAAGCCAGACTAAAATTGGCCTCGAAAGTTCCCTTGAGAAGTTTCAAAAGGATCATCTTAACTGTACAATCCAACACCTGCACATGTTCGGATGTGTACTAGCCCTCGCAGATGCCCATATATTTATTGTTTTTGTTCCGTCCATAAATGTACTTTTTGTGTACAAATGTTCTGGTTATTTATTAGTGTACTATTTCTGAGTATTATTGTATATTTTCTATAGGCTTCTGGAGGTATTTGTTCATGGATTTATTATTTGGTTGTTGTAAAACTTGACATGTTCAATGAATGTAGCGTTTGAAAGTGTAATTATGTTTTCTGCCTCTTGGCCAGTTCCCACTTGAAAAAGAGATGCAGTCTCAATGTGTTTTTACTGGTTAAATAAAGGTTATAAAAAATTTAAAAAAAATAAAGTGGTGAAGTGGTCCTTTAATGTGACACTTCACCCCTTTTGCAACCAAATCTTATTTTAATGTTTGGGAGATAAGAAACACTCCTGGGTTTTTTATGTGGATAAATATGTGTTTTTAGATATTTTAGTATTTCAAAAAATAAAGTGGTGAAGTGGTCCTTTAATGTGACACTTCACCCCTTTTGCAACCAAATCTTATTTTAATGTTTGGGAGATAAGAAACACTCCTGGGTTGTTTATGTGGATAAATATGTGTTTTTAGATATTTTAGTATTTCAAAGTGTCCATGATGTCATGGACACTGCGGGCTCACTTCCTTACTGGACTACAATTCCCATAATGCTTTGGTGCACTGCTCCTCCTTGTGGATAGTGGGAGGGCTGTCTTACTTAGACAACATGTAGTCCAGGAAGCCACTGATGAGCCCACTGTCCATGACATCATGGACACTTTTAAATACTAAAATATCTAAAAACAAATACTGTATTACCCTCATAAAAAAAAAACCCTGAAAGTGTTTCTTGTCTCCCAAACATCATTAAAATAAGATCTGGTTGGGGGTGAAGTGTCCCTTTAAAGATGGAGTGCCCCTAAAGCATGATCATCAGGTATTATGATTATACTAGGAGGAAGATTTATTTCAGAAAAGTGTACAGAAAGTGTTAAAATTATGTTTTGATGTGGCCACACCCACCAGTTCATGAAGTATACCTGGTTTTCACCTTAGCACCACCCACCTGAACTTAAGCCTCACCCACAGCTGTTGTTGTATGATAATGTGGGAGGGGTTAGGGTTATGATGTCACTAAAATTGTGTCATTTCGATTGGGCCTTTTCAGGCTTTCAGGAAGAATACACAGGGAAGACATATTTGAATATTATAACCACACCTGGGGGTCTATTATAGAGTAATGTTAACTCCATAGACAAATGCAAAAGAGAACAAGTACAAAAATCACGGCAGTCCATCTTTAAAGATGGAGTGCCGTGATTTTTTCCCCACCCTAAAACATGATCAGCAGGTCTTATTGTTATATAAGGAGGTATAATTTTTTCAAAAAAGTGTACAGTATTTGTTAAAATGTTGTTTTTATGTGGGCCAGTTCATTAAGTATGCTTGGTTTGCCTGATGGGTGGTGATCCACTTGAACTGAAGCCTCACCCACAGCTGTAGTTGTATGATAAAGAGGGAGGGGTTAGGGGAGGGGCTGACAGTGTGATATGTCACTATATTGCTGTTTATTTCATTGGCCCGTTTGACTGTCAAGGGTTCAGCCTCCAGGAATAAACCCTAAATACAAAGTTAATACACCATTGCAAATAAAAACGACTCCAGGGTGTCTAATGAAGTACTGTCACCTCATAGACACATGAAAAACTGGAAAAATACAAAAATTGTGGCACTCCATTTTTAAGTAAGCCATGTGAGTATTTCTTCCATCACTGTTCGGAAGTGTTGACCTGGAATAAATCGACTGGCTCGACGGCTGCTGTGAACACGTTGCCACGGGCACAGCCCTGTCTGCTTGGCGCCTGTTTGCTGTCAATCAAACGATGAAAAAATAATAATAATAATAACATAAAGGTTTTATATGAATCAAAGAGGAGATGAAAACACACGTTATCCTTAGTAAAACACCTTAGTAAAACACCGTTTGGGAACCGGCGGTTCCCAAACGTTTCAGGTCGAGACCCAAAAGAGAGATTAAAGGGGCATTCCACTCATTTTCAACATTTTACTATGTCATTAATATACCTTAGAGCTGTTGTGTGGAAATAATAATAAAAACTCCCCCCATTCTGTGTTTCCTAGAACTGTAAAGTATGAAAAAAAAATCATTAACATGGTGAAACACATCTTGATGAAATCATGTTTTTTTCCCCCCACACAACAGCTCTAAGGTATTTTAATGACATTGTAAAATGTTGAAAATGAGTGGAATGCCCCTTTGCCCAAACTAGTGAAAACAGCACTAGTTCTGCTCACAACGCGACACGAAGCGGCTCGTTGTTACAAACAACCTGCAGTTTGGAAGTCAAGTCTCTCCTCTACACCCTTGCGCCGACATGAAGCATTTCAAGTCAAGTCAAACCAATTAAGGCAATTAGAATTGAATAGTGTCAAGGCAAACCTTATAGCACATCATTCACAGGCCAGGGGGGAAACGTCAAAGATCTTCAAAGGGAAACAGAATGCATACAATGAAAAATAAATGTCTAATGCACCACATAGACATGACCTCAGAAGAACACTGTTGTTCATTGCAAAGAAAATTTTGAGGCGGGTAGAAAACTAGTTAGACGTTGGGAGAGGGTGGGGTGCCATCACAATTATAGCACAGCTGGCTTTCCCCAAGGCAGCCTTTAACTTGTGATTACCCCAGGACGTGTTAATTAACTGACAAACAGCCTCGGCGCAGCGGCGGGCTCTCGCAGCACTTCTCTTAACTCAGCAACTGGCAGCCTTTATACCCACTGCAAAAAGGCTCTGAGTCTGAGAGACCTGTCTCGTGTCAGAGAGAGAGAGAGAGTCAGAGAGAGAGAGAGAGAGAGAGAGAGAGAGAGAGAGAGCGCGTGCGCTCGCTCGTTCATGTCTGCCGCACAAAGCCCAAGGTTGGATTCTGGAATGCCGAACACACTGTGTTAGAGTGGAGTTCAAGTTCATGGAAAAATCAATAGGAGGTCATGGATAGAACAAACACATTGTAAAGAGACTTGGAAGAATAACATGAGTAGCATTACTCGAAGGAGCTACACTGCACTGCAAGACTTAACCACTTAAACCCCAAGTGGCCTCTCGTTGGGGAACACGTTCTTTTCATGTTTGAGTGGTGCAACCACTCCATTACGGAGCTGTATGTGTGTCTGTCCCTGGCTGGCTGGCTGCACGAACATTGCGTTTGGTTGGTTTTCACAATCAAGTGTCACTGTTGCACAGCCTAACAGCCTATCAGAGCACTTGTTTGAGCCAGAAAACCCCAGACATCAGAAAGTCTACTGCATGTGTAAGCCGGTGGAAATGTAGATGTGGCTGGCAGAGAGAACAAGCAGAGAGTGTTTGGGAGAAGGTTGAAGGAAGGCTGTGTTGGAGAAGGACTGAAGGAGGAAAAAAGGGCAGCTCCCACAGGCTGGGCCCAGGACAGGGGCCGGGACTGGACATGCCAGCCCGGGGGTCAGTGGTAGCCATGATTGCCGACCATAGATGGGCTATAAGTGCCACGAGAGCCATGCCTTCGACGACTGTAAGAGCCACGATTCCCCCCCCCCCCCGGGCTGGTGTGTTGGCCCGACCTGGCCTTCCCTGTGGGGGGGGGGGGGGGGGGGGGGGGGGGGTAACCTTATCTCTGTTAAGTTTCGCCTTTTTATATTTGAGGTTGTCCACGAACCTGCATGTTTGCCTTAGTATTTTTTTATAATCTTAACAGAGGACCAGACCTCAGTAAAAAGGTGGCCTGGTCGGCTGAGTTTTTAAGCTAAGCACCTCTGCACTTTAATACAATTATTTCACTTGCAGTAGATGGTGGAGGGAAAACAATACTGGTAGAAATGATCTTCTCTCTCTCCTACCCGTTATCATTAGCTATCGTTATACCTAATATCACTGCGTAGATCTTAGTCTGGAACGTCGGTGTGGTGTGGAAGATTTTATTTCCAAAGGGAGGTTACAAACATTCCAACGTCACACACACAAAAAAAAGTCTCACTTTGAATAGTGGCCTCTGATTGGTCACCCACAACTCTGGGGTGAGTGAAATGTAATTCAAACTGAGGAGTGTACATTCTTCCCTTTTTCCCTGTGGCAGATTTGTATGGTTTCCAGTACAGTGCAGTGCTACAAAGTATTACGATTAATTAATGTTCTACACATCCAAAATATTAGCTTCTGGCTGGTGTACCCTGGACTGTTATCGTTCAAATCAAGTTTTTATTAACTTAATTCAACCGCATTCTTTAGGGACTGACTCCTGTGTGTGTGTGTGTGTGCAGAGAGCAGCCTGCTGGTCTTGTTTCCTCTCTCTCTCTCTCTCTCTCTCTCTCTCTCTCTCTCTCTTTCCAGTTTTGCATGTGTCTATGAGGTGACAGTACCCTAACCCACTGATCATGTTTTAGGGTGGACATCTTTAAGTAAATGTACTTCCACCACTGCAGATCAGTATTCACTTCACTCCATCAGAATGGTAAATGGTGCATTTTACTGTATATAGCGCCTTTATCCAAGGCGCTTTACATAGATTGTGCATTCACCCATTCACACACACATTCATACACCTATTGCGGCGGAAGCCATGCAAGGTAACAACCAGCACATCGGGAGCAATTTGGGGTTCAGTGTCTTGTCCAAGGACACTTCGACATGTGGACAGGAGGAGCTTGGATTCGAACCTCCAACCCATGGATCAGTGGACGACCTGCTCTACCTCCTGAGCCACAGTCACCCCATATACTATAGCAGTCTATCTTTGGATTCTTGCAATACGGTAATAATAAAATGATTCCCTGGTGTTTGCATTGCAAATGGTCAGCCACATATACCATACCTATTCGGGGCATACGTCATAATCTTCTTTATATTAAATTTGGTATATGTGTGGGTGCATGTCTACAAAGAATTCTCATGAAATGTCACGATGAAATTTAGATGAAAAAAAAAGCCACAAAAATGTCACAAAACCCCATACAGCAAACATATTGGATTTGATTGGCCAAGCTTCACGTGATGCGATGCTCTGATTGGCCGCTTCACGTATACGACTGACAGGGCTTAAGTGCTTAAGGAGTATGCAGCTATCCTGCACTTTGTATTGACCATATGTAGATAAAAAAAATACAACACACACACGCGCGCGCACACACGCACGCATACACACGCATGCACGCACGCACGCACACACGCACACACACACACACACACACACACACACACACACACACACACAATATTCATTAGCAAATATCATACTTTTACTCCACTACAATTAGTTGAAAACTTTTTATATTTTGATTATTACAAAACATGCATCAACCACTTCAGCCCTATACATTTCGTTTTGTAACGGAGTAGCCTATTGCGGAGTATTTCTACATTGCAGTATTGATACTTTTACTTAAGTAAAACATTTGAGTACTTTTTTCTACCACTGGCATTGACAACAGATAAAAACTACAACACGCGCAGTCACGCTGCATGCGACATGCACACGTACACACACGCATGCATGCACGCACATACTGTACATGCATGCGCACACACACACACATGCATACTTTACACACACATTAATGTGGACAAAGGCATTGTTGCACTCGTCATCACCTTCATCACGCCTGCCTGCAGTTTGCTGATACATCACAGGAGTCACAGCGTTGAAAGTGACACGCCGGCCAGGCGACACGTCGTGTTCGTTTACAGCGCAGTGAGAGGAACTGCACAGCTGTGTCTTAACCCATTTAGGCCTGACATCGAAATTAAAAAAAATGTCTTCTAAATCCTGACAGTTTTCTGAAATACCTATGTTTCTATATCAGTGGTGCTCAATATTTCATGTCAATGACCTCAAACATCATTGGCCACCGACCCCCCCATCTGAAAATATGTTGTTCCAGTGACCTCCAATAAAATATTTGAGTTAAAAATGTTAGCTGTGAAAGAATGTATATATTCAAAGATTTGCACACACTTTCAATTGGCTTGTAGCTTGTAGATCTGCTGTTTTTAAACAGCTAACGTTTAAAATAAGTGGTTAAAAGCTAAGGCTATAGACAGGTCTATATGCCTTAATGCCGGGGAGCAGCTTCTGTCCCTGTCACAGAACAGCAGGCTTTGAACCCTTTGTGTAGGCTATACGTCAGAGGAAAGGAACTGCATCTGCTTGAGATGACAAGACGCAGAGGATATGTAGTCTAAATGTAGTGGTAGGCAATGCATGATGACACAAACGGACGCACAAACGGACGCACGGACGCACGCACGCACACACACACAAGCCCACGCACGCACGCACGCACGCACGCACGCACGCACGCACGCACAGTAGCTAAAATAACTATACTAAAGTAACTAACTATACTATAGTTACTTTGTAGATTTTTCTTATACAAAACACACATTAACCACTTCAGCACTATACATTTCGGCCATTTGAAAATAGCTATTTGTAAAAGATTTTTAGACATTTGAAAACTTTGAATGAGACATTCTGCATAATGAGTTTCTACTTCTGGTAGGCCTACTTATTATTATGTATAAGTACATTTTGATACCAATACTTTTGCACTTTTAATCAAGTACATTTTGATTACCGTGCTTTTACTTGTAACGGAGTAGTTCTACATTGCAGTATTGATACTTTTACTTTTTAAACGTGAATACATTGAAGTTGGGATTGGAATTTCAGTCGAGGAATAGACAGACAGTCAGAGAGAGAGAGAGAGAGAGAGAGAAATACAAGGTTATGAAATTACATTCTTTCATCCATGCGAGATAACACTCAGATAATAGGGCAAAAACTTTTCTCTCTTTATGTTTGAAACGCAATGACTTTGCTTAACGAAGGAATGTGCTCCATTCTGTTCAGTCTTTTTTTTTATAGAGGTGATTAAGATGAAGTTAGATTCGCCCCGGGGAGGGGGAGGGGGGAGAGAGAAAAGCACAGTGCGTTTCTCCTCGTCTATCAAGGAGTCTAATGGCGTCGGCAGCGGCGGTGGTGACACGGCAAGGTCGGCAGGCTGAACATCATTACCATTTATTGTTTAGAGGTATAACCCATTCTGGACGGGAACCCCCTTTTGGTGTTTTAAGCATTATGTCATACTTTAGCTATTTTTGAAAACTCTGGTGCAAATCTTTGAATCTTCTTTCAGAGCTAACGTTTTTAACTCAAATCTTCGCTTCTGGGGCGGGGGGAAGGGGCGGTCCCTGGAACTACATATTTTTTTTGATTGATTGAAATATTTATTAACAGTTTGCAGAATTACAGTACATTTCGAGCACAAACTCAATACAAAGGCTGTTAATTGTGAGTGGACAACCCAATTAAGCATTACACCAGGGTCCACCATGTTCAATTCATCAAAGTGGGGGTCGGCGGCCAATTACATATACTTTTTGGGGGTCCTTGACATGAAACTGTTTTGAGAACGAGTGACATATAGAAATATAGGGTTTTCCAAAAAAATTCGAAGGCATTTGTAGAATGGTCCTCATGGGTCTTAATGGGATAAAGGCTGCCGGGGCGCGGGGCGCGTTGGCTGGCAGCGAGGCGGTGGAGCTCATTTCTATGGTGATCGCTGTGAGAGGGGAGAGAAAAGCTCATGATGGTGGTGATGGTGATGGTGATGACGAGCTGAGCGCAGACAGGCTCAGCTTCTTTTCTTCCATTGGGAGAAGTCTTGCCCCATGCGGGATCTTTCCATTTCCATCGACAACAGCCCTACAGGCTCCTTATTGCTTATAGTCTGTTAGATTGTCATTAAGCCATATGATTTACATTGGATTTTACAACGGCTAAAATGGGCCTTTCAAACGGGAAGCGAGGAACGCACACGTTATTGCCTGGATCAATGACAGGTCTGCTGTGCAGGTCTGCTCAAGAGGGTCGCGGGTGTCGCGGGTGTGGGTGTGTGCACGAAACGAGCATGCGCGCAAAACGTAAATAAGCTTGCGTTGTCGCACCGCGACTGCTCCGCGCAAAAACGCAGGTCTCATTGGAAATGAACCATAGGCGCGTTACATCGCTTCACGTTTGAAAGGCCCTTAAGAGGTGTAGGAAGCCTGACACGGGGTGGATGGCTTCTGACCCTCTTTGCCATTGTAAAATCACAGCTAAACCACGGCTTTTGGTGTCTTATTGCTTTTCTAAAACTATGACCAATAATGGCAACATATGGCAGACATAATGTGTTTAATGTCACACTACAACAATACCTTCCACAAGAAAGTGGTCTGTGATTTCACAGTTTCTGCTTTAAAGTGATTTGTAAAACCTTGCACACAGAAGAGAACCAAAAGGAGCATGCCTCTGACACTGAATTATAAAACGCAAAATTGTGAACTGTGGCGCAGTGATACTGTACATGCAGTCAAGGGGGTTTATCAAGTATTGTATCAATTCAATTTACATAGACTGTAGTGTATACATATAAATGTAGTATACCAGTAAGACACTCTGAGGGCGAGAAGCGACCTCGCCCTAATGTGCAAGGTCGCGTGCATGCATCCACCTGGGTGACGGCAGACTGCTGGGCGAGCGATGGCGCTTTGGCATCAATGGCATGGGGGGTCGGATCAACATATGGAATGAATTCTGTACTGGCCATATATATGGAGCGTACATACAGATGGCCGTTCATGGTTTGATGAGGTCAGATCAACATATGGAATGTCAGAACGGGTCAGCTCCATATATGGAGATCCAAGGGTGGCAGCGGGGGCAGTGTCTCCAGTGTACAGGGTTTGATGAGGGCCCAGGTAGGGCTGGGCCTTAATTTTAGGGCCTGTTGAGAACTCTAGTTTTCGCCGGCTGCCGGGCGCGGCTCCACTAATAACTTTGGGGCGGGCCCGAAAGGGAGACATCGAAGAGGAAGGACGGATGGGGAAGGATCAATATATGGAATGTCAGAACAGGTCAGCTCCATATATGGACATAAGGGTTTGAGATTTGAGGTCAGAGGTTTGGTTGCTGACCGGCTTCATTATGCAGATCTAGGCATCTTCTACCTGTAGCTATCCAGGGTTTGATGGGGTCAGTGTCGTGATCTTCATCATGGAGACGGCCATATACTGTATAGAGCGTGTCACAAGGCGTGATGGACTGACGGCCATATGGTGGCGTGACTGACAGAGCGACGGTGGGACGGGCAGGTTTAGCAGGTTTTCATAGTAATCTGCGACCTACTGTCGCAAAAAACATATAGACTACATTTGAGAAACATTGTTGTTAGTTATTTAGAAAGCTATTGTTCCTGTCAATCTGTCCTCATCCCTTCGTAGCCTTAGTGGGTTGACAAAAATCGATCTGAAATTGCACAGGGCCATTGGCTACTGGCATGGGACTGACAGACCACATTTTTCACATTTCCCAAATGTAAGCTGTTCATTAGCATTTTTGGCACAGACTATGGTGTCTGTCGTCAAGGTCCCAACTCTGCACAGTTGGTCCTGCATGCCGGATACACATGGACTATAGTTTTTTTTTTTTTCAAAATCTTTTTATTCAGGTTTTTGTAACAGTAGCCCAGGGGCAAATATAAAAATAAAACTCAATCCCCTATCCCACCCTCCCCCCACCCACAATCCCAAGGATAGTCGGAAAAACAGTCTGGAGGAAATAAAATAAATATATCTATATACACATATACACAAAAATACATGCATACATAATTACAAAAAATAAAAATAAAGAAGATAATAAAAAGCAGATTTTTCATATCAGAGAAGATTTTGTTTCTGTTGTGGTTTGGCGTTGGCCGAGGCATAGGCACAGCACACTATGCAGTTTGTGTGTTGTGGTAGAATGTCATAAACGGGCCCCAGGTCTTGTAAAACTTTTTCTCAGAGCCGGCAATTGAAAACCTTAACATCTCCAACTCGAGACAGGACATTATATCACGAAGCCACTGACGGAGCACGGCACATATACTATAGTTTAAATAGATGGATGTTTATTTGCTTGTTCACAGATGCTATGATGCATGTTATGCAGATAAATGTGATCTTTGATCACATCATAATTACCTGCAGGGCTGCCAACTTTTCGAACAAGGAGTGAGACTTTAGCGGTGTCATGCGTTCGGCTGCCGCCCGACGATTATTATTTTTTGCCTTTATTAACTTTGATTTGGCCTTTTTTAACATCGATTTTAGATGAATACATACAGACATCCCGCTATAGCAAAAATCCTAAAATATATGAACAAATGATATATATTTATATATGAGCTATAAGGGGCCCCTCCCCTTACCCCATTCAGTACGGGAACCCCTTTTGGTGTTTTAAGCATTATATTGTAACGCGGGAACAACTGTCATTCTATGCCCTGCTACAACATTGCCCACAGCCTATGATGTGTGTCTTACTAGACGTAATCTGTTGCTATTGGCTCTCAGCCTCAGAGAGTTCTGGGTATTCTGTTCAGCCCGCCTGGTTTAAGTCAGTTATGTTCCGGTGTTCAATGAGTGTAGACGTACCGAGAGAATAATCCTCCGTCTCCGCCCGACCACCACGGACTGACTCACCCACCAAAGAGACTCTGTAGTAGTGTGAGTTTACCTGTACTGCTGCTGTATTATCACCGACCTTGTGCTGTTGTTATTGTGCCAACCTGTTTGGAAGTACAATATTACACTGTATGTCTGCCGTTCTGCCAGTAAACATCCTGCTACTGAAATCATTCCTCGCCTCCACACCACAGAAAGTTAGTCCACAACAATATTATACTTTAGCTGTTGAAAAATAGCAGATATACAAGCTCATAGCGCGGCTATGAGCTTGTAGATCTGCTATTTTTGAAAACATTGTGAAAATGTGGCACATATCTTTGAATATATATTCTTTCAGAGCAAACGTTTTTAACTCATATCTTTGCTTCTGAGGGGATCCCTGGAACATTATTTTCAGATGGGGGTCGGTGGCCAATTAAATATTTTTGGGGTCCTTGACATGAAATAGTTTTGAGAACAACTGACATAGAAACATGGGTTTTTCAGAAAACTGTCAGGATTTAGAAGACATTTGTGACCAGATTTGAATGAGAGCCTGCTATCCCGCAACCGCTTTTCAACAGAGACTCTTCACATACTAGAGCATATGTCTGATATAAGTGTCAGAGCTGAAATCGACATGTACATGCTTAAACAGGTGTAATGTTTAATTAATACTGGCCAAAAACAACGCTCCAGAAAGGGGAAACAAAATTAACACTTGACAGCTAAACTTCAAGAAAATAATAAACAGGGACTGTTACAGGCTTAAATGCCTCCTGCAATGAGGCCCTGGCTCACAGTTTTCCCCTGTTGCTCTTTCACGACTAGCCTCAAGTGAGACTGAACTGAACTGCCTTCACCTGCAGCAATCCTGCTCTTAACCAGGTGGGGCAAACCATCCTCTAATTAGTAAGTGGTCATTAATTAACTCACCACACGGCTAACTAAGCCTACGAGCAATCTTCCACATTACAACAAGGCAAGTTCATGTAAAAGAAAAGAGGGGCTTTACATGACGAGATGGAGAGAAAAAATTGAGTTTATCACCAGCAGGGTTATGGAGATTTCACCGGGACCTCGCGAATGAATGTTCGGCGTCTTCAGGACAGGAGAAGAATGTGGGTTTTCCGTCGAACATTATTCTAAACCTACAAGGGTAGAGTAGAAAATACTGGATGTCCCGTTCTTGACATTTCTTCTTGATTGTGTCAAACAGCCGGCGTTTCTGCAACAAAGCAGCGCTATAGTCCGTATGCACATGGATACGGACCCCCTTGAACAGCAGCTCCTTCTTCTCCCGGGCAAGCTTATCCTGGAAATGAAGGAATTTCACCAGAATTGGCCTCGGGCCAGCTTTGGAATCCTGTCGACGAGCCGTCGGGGTGCGGTGTATCTTCCTGATAATCGGCGGGGCAAGAAAGTTCTCCTTGCCGAACAGATGTGGGATCAGCTTGTTCATGAAGCCCATGATGTTGTCGCCCTCCTCCCGTTCTGGGACGTGCAGGAAACAGAGGTTTGAGGCCCGGCTTCTATTCTCTGCATCGTCGGGCCGTCTACCTCAGGTATTCATTTTCTTTCTCCAGGTTTTTCACCCGAGTTTCAACGTCTATTATATTGTCCTGGTTAGAGCTGACTCTGTGTTCAAGCTGTTCAACTTGGTCACCCAGCGTGGATAGCTTTCCCTCTATGGCCGTAATTTCTGCCTTCATTTGCTTTAGGGCAGCCCAGATGGCTTGGTTGGAGATGGTTTGATCCATGACCAATTGGTAGTACTGCAGTCAATAGTCAGTTCAGTTAGTTAGATACACTGAGCTATCTTGAGCTGCTAGAATCAAATTCTTGAACACTGGGTTATCAAAGTAAAACTGTGGATAGTCAGGACTTAAAATAGAAGCAGTATAAAATAGCTCAAGGCTGTATTGCTGATTACTTAGCTTAGGACCCCCGCAGTGGTGTCCGGTTAGAACTTAAACCAGGATGCTTTTACTTCTGCCTTCTCCCTGAAGCCGACCCTCTATATATTCTCCGACCAGGCTTGTCACGATGACTAAGCCAGTTAGATCTATCCATATATGGTTCTACCATATCTATCTGATATCAGCACTAGGTCGGCTCGGGCCCAAATATAGGGATTGTCATACTAAACATGTCATATGACATATAGCCCAACGTCCTAGTCAGAGTCTTCGTTACAGCCACCCCAGATTTCACGTTGAAATCTATACCGCATCCAGAAGACTCAGACAATTTTCCTTTCTTTCGGCTAGGTTCTAACAGGCCAGGCCTGGTAGTTATCCAGCAAGGGAAGCTCTCGAAGATGTTAATCTCTCTCCATTAGTCTGATGACGATCTGTGTATGCTCACAATCCAAGCTATTTGGCGATCAATGCTCCCTCAATATTATTGACTTGGTTTGGCTGTACGGCAGGAGATACCTCGGAAGATACAGCCACCCCGTGCAAAACTTGAAGATCTCTCATGATTCTGACACGCAACTCTTCAGGTTGACCCTTCAATCCGACCTGCTTGGCAACTGTGTGTAACAAAATGGTTCGCCCTGAACCATCATCCAGAACTGCATATACTCCCATTACTTTGCCACAATTGCAAATTAGAACTTTGCACACCTTTAACATGACATTTCTCCCTTTAGGCGGTGGATAGCCCACATGCAAGGACTCTCCTGCTATAGTCAAGATTGTAAAAGCTGGCTGCGGTAATTCCTCTTGTAAATCCTGTCCCGTCTCGATCTTAGGTGTCCTAGGGTTCCGCAAATGTTCATCTGCTCTCCGGTTCAACCGGCTCCTATTAATACTGTGAAAAGCCAGAGGGTGCCTTCCACCACCGTTCACTCCTAGTCTGTAGTTTACAGTTTCTTGCCTGATGACGACGTCCATTGCTGATAACACAGCTTCATCTGTCATATCAAATCTCGTCGTTTGAACCTGCCGCATACCCCAGGATGGTGTGTGCCGCTATTACAGTACTGACATACGGCTTCTTGCCGTCTTGCTGGTTACTTGGTGTACGATCGGCAGAATTGGGTGCTACTACCGTACCATGCATGATGACTGTTCGTCTCCGGTTATGCTCAAGGTCATTTCTGCAAGAGTGACCGTCCAGCCTCCTTGCTGGACTACTTCGGTCCCTATGAACCTGGACTTCTGGTCTGTCAGCTTGCACTTTCATCTCGATATCCTATCGGTGAACGAAGCCTCTGCCGTCCTCCGACTGCTCCAACATCTATGGGAGGGTTGATATAGCTCCAATGCCCTTGCATCATCATGCTGTCTAGACAATGCTCTCATGATATCCACCAGAAGCTCTAGGTGAAAGCCTTCGTTACACTCATTCGCCACCCCCAGATTTCCCATGGAAATCTGTACCATATCAAGAAGGCTTGAACAGTAGACCCCTCAGGCCACCCCAATACAAGCATACTGAGGCTTGAACAGCAAACGTCAGCCATTCAAGCCACCCCATTGAGGGCGTCCAAGCTTCTAGTACAGCGGCTTATACCCCAATACAAGAGGTATTGTGCACTTTTTCAAAAAAGCATGAAACTTCTACCATAGTTAGATGATATCATGAGGTGTATTTTCAGATGTGGAGTCAAGTCAGATTTGACCCCTGAGGCCCGGTAGAGGTCAAATTCTAAATGGCTGCCGAAAATATTGAAAAATGCTTAACTTTGGAACCAAACACAGTAGAAGAACATTTAAGGTGTCATTTCCCACTAATTTTTGGGTGCCCAGTCAGTTGGTGATACTGAGATCAATAGAATTCAAGAAAATGCATTTATTTTAAGGTCAAGGTAAAAAATATCTAAAAAAAGACAATAAATATTTATTTAATTGTATCCATGTTCCCCATAATGTTCTTCTATACCTTTGTACTTTCTGTTATTATTAACTGTGATGTGGTTATTTAATTTTTATCTAGGATCAGAACTACCACCAGGTCCAGGTGGCCCTCTATCAGTAGCTAATTACATTAGAGTTGTCAGTAGGGTGGGTGACATGATGAGTAGCCTAGGCTAACATTACAGTCTGCAGGAGAGACAACTTCTGGCAGGAATATTCTGACATGGATATTCTGACAAACCTCTAACAGGTAAAGTGATTGAATAATTGAACAATATTATTAGTAATCTTCTGAATGTTGTTAAAATCAGTAATTTGTGAGCTAAGTCAGTTCAATGATTGAACACAGTATAGACTTCAGTTCAGAACAGTGCTCCAGTCTTCAAATTGACAGACATCGCTAAGTTGTACAAGACCAGACTGGAACA
The DNA here is from genome assembly GCF_951216825.1 of Electrona antarctica. Classification (NCBI taxonomy): domain Eukaryota; kingdom Metazoa; phylum Chordata; class Actinopteri; order Myctophiformes; family Myctophidae; genus Electrona; species Electrona antarctica. The sequence continues at coordinate 24,382,180 of NC_136808.1, forward strand.
ACTTGGTCTGACCGTAGATAATCGGATCCACACGACCAGGCTGAAAAATCGACTGCTTTCTGAGCTTCCACATCTGAAGGCATATTCGCAAGGAAGAGACACACTACTGAGTTTTGAGAAGGACATTGGACCAGCTCTCATGACAGCCTGTCAGAATGACAATGATGCAATGTATTTAATGCGAGCAGCACAGGTAGTGCGCAAAGAGATTTTTGATTCAAATTTCTCCTTTGATGGATCATTCCAGGACAACTGCCAGCAGGAAGCTGTGCCGGAATCTCTCTTGGCTCTCGTCAACATGATACTTGGTGGTACAAACATCGAACATCAGACCACCACAAAAGCTGCCCTATCAATCTCCCAATTGATGGTCTTCAATAGTAATAAGCACACACAGAACAAGGATTCACCAAGCTCTGCACGTTCAAGGCACAGACGAGAAACTCCTCTCCCACTATATCTGTCCCTCAAGATCCATGCAGTCACGAGAAGTAGAGGGCTAGTTGACTCACTGTTCAATCTGGGATTGTGTGTTTCCTATGACAGGCTGTTGCAAATCACATCAGATATTGCCAATGGTGTCTGCCAGCGATTTAGGATGGAGGATGTTGTGTGCCCACCAAAGTTGCGTGATGGACTGTTCACAACAGGAGCTGTGGACAACATAGACCATAATCCAAGTTCTGCCACAGCCAAAGACTCCTTCCACGGGACAGGAATTTCCCTTATGCAGCATGTGTCACACACAAATGGCGGAACTGATCGTGGTGTACTAGTGATAAGTCAAGATGGCTCTTCCACCAAGTCAGTGACACCTCTGCCATCAGCCTACACAGCTGTGCCACCAGCCACCCTCCGGACAAAGGAATTCACTGTGCCCCAAGCACATGGTCCTGTGAGACCTCCAAACCTCCTGGCTTCTACAACTGCAACAGAAGATGAGTATGCGTGGCTCAGAAAAGTCAAGACAGCTGTTGAGACGTCAACCATTGACGGCATGATATCGTGGTCTGCCTACCATGCTGATTCTCAGCAAGCTGTCATCCCACCTGCAGCAATCAATGCACTGTTGCCTCTGTTTCTTGACAATGCACATTCAGTAGCAATGATTCGCCACTCTATGGACATCATCAGAAGAGCAGTTCAACATGTGAACCCTGGTCAGATTCCTGTCGTTGCTGCTGACCAACCACTGTTTGCTCTTGCTAAACAAGTGCAATGGACTTGGCCAGATACCCATGGAGAAGATCAATTTGTGATTATGTTCGGTGGTCTACACATCGAAATGGCCATGTTGAAGACGCTGGGTGATTGGCTTGAAGACAGTGGCTGGACCAATGCCCTGGTCCAGGCTGACATTGCAAGTTTGGGCACTGCCAATTCCTTCATACATGCTAACCATGTCACCAAGACCCGTCATGCACACCAGGTCACGGCTGCAAGCCTCTATACACTCCTACAACAAGCTTACAATGCCGAATGCATATCTGATGATGCCATGCCACCTGACAGTGTATCTTTTGAGGAGTGGTGTATTCAGCGAGCAAAGGCCAGTGTTCACTTTGACTACTGGTACAAGACCTTGTCATTGGAGCTCCTCCTTCTACGGTATATCAGGTCCATTCGAGAAGGCAACTTCCAGCTCTACGTGGAAAGCCTAACACAGGTCGTGCACTGGATGTTTGCCCTAGATCATACGCACTACAGCAGGTGGCTGCCCGTGCACATCCGGGACATGATGGCTCTTAAGGACAGACACCCAGATGTCCTTGCAGAGTTCATGTCAGGACATTTTGTGGTGCACAAAACCACCAACAAATTCTCTGCTATGGCAATCGACCAGTGCCATGAACAGAATAATGCTATGGTGAAAGGTTCTGGGGGGGCAATTGGATTGACTGGGAATCCAGGAGCACTGAGACGCTGGATGGTAGCTGGGCCAGAGATTGCAAGGATCACTAAAGAGTTTGAAGAACAGGCAACAAAGCAACAGTGTGAACCTAGTGACTCAAGACACCATGAGCAGCAACCTGCAGTACAAGCCAAATTCCTGAAGGAGGTCCAAGCACTCGTGACAGTGCTGCAAGAGATGGGAAATCCCTTTCTAGAACACAGCCAGGATCTTCTAGTCATTGACACAAGAGACATTGTGGATACCCAAATAGCTGACACTGTAAGAAGAATTGATACCCTTGGTGAGGAGCAGTACACCAAGTTTGTGACTGAAAGGCTGGAAAAGTGTACAACACCTATCACACATCCTCTTCCAAAGAATAAGTTGCCACTGTTCAGCAGGCCACCTGTCAAGGTCAAATCAAAAGAGAAGGCACAACTTGCTGCACTGAAGAGTGACTGTGGTCTTTTTTCAAGGCTGTACATCTCGTGTCAAACAAGAGATGGAGACATCGAGAATTTCTTTTCCCATGAAAACCAGGCAGCACCCCCAGCTCTGTCAAGTGGAGGAAAACTTCGGTTTGGGGTTAAAGCTGATCTGCTTCGCTGCCTGGAGTCAAGTCTGCCCGAAAACAACAGTGTTCCCAAGGCTGATGCAGTTATTCTAGATTGTGCAGTTGTGGTTCAAATGCTGAAACCAAATACATCAAGAACATTCCAAGAGTATGGAGAAACTGTTTTTGCGCCTTACATCTCTGCTCAACTTGATGTAAGCTCCCGTGTTGACCTCGTCTGGGATGTATACCTATCTGCCAGTCTGAAAGCCTCAACAAGAGAGAAAAGGGGGAAGGGCGTGAGGAAAAGAGTGGCTCCCCTCAATATGATGCCCAAGAACTGGCAGGACTTCCTTCGATGTGATGGAAACAAAACAGAGTTGTTTTCTTTCCTGTCACGAGAAGCCATTCGTCTGCCTGTCGCACAAGGCAAGGAACTGTATGCAACAGATGTAAGTGGAGTCCTCTGCTCTCCTGCTGACTCATGTGTGGCCTGCCTTGCCCCATGTCTGCAAGAGGAGGCTGACACTCGGCTACTTCTGCATGTGGCAGATGCTGTGCAGAAGGGTTGTAAGAAGGTCACCATACGTACAGTTGATACAGATGTGGTTGTATTGGCAGTGGCTTCTTTTAGCAAAATGGCTCCTGATGAGCTCTGGGTTGCCTTTGGTGTTGGGCCAAGCTTCCGATACATTGCTATTCACCAAATCGTTGCCACAATGACTCCTGCCAAGTGCCTGACTCTCCCTGTCTTCCACGCTTTCACTGGGTGTGACACTGTGTCTGCATTTGCTGGCAGAGGGAAGAAGACAGCCTGGGAGACTTGGAAGTCTTTCCCAGAGGTCACTGGTGCTCTGCAGGAACTCCTGGCCATGCCAAGTGAGGTCAGTGAAGGATCAAGGTCACTGATAGAGCGATTTGTGGTGCTGATGTACGACCGAACGAGTGACTGTATGGAGGTAAATGATGCTAGGAAACACCTTTTCTCACAGAAGTCCAGGACTTTGGAGAACATCCCTCCAACCCAGGCATCCCTTAAAGAGCACATCAAGCGGACTTGCTTTCAGGCCAACCTGTGGAACCAGTCACTGGTCTTGGATCCAAAGATACCAGAGCCATCTGACTGGGGTTGGACAAAAGAATCCACTGGGTGGCAGCCATTCTGGACAGCTCTCCCTGAAGCAGCAAAATCTTGCCATGAGCTGATCCGGTGTAACTGCCAGAAAGGGTGCACTGGACGGTGCATGTGTGTCAAAGCTGCACTTGCATGTACTGATCTGTGTTTTTGTTCAGGAGACTGTGTTAGGGTTTAGTTCTCATCCGAGAACCCTCTAAGGCGAGGATCTGGGGAGGGGAGTCAGCCAGGGGGCGCCACCCAATACTATACTTAGACAGATAGACGGTTAAGACATTTCAGTACGGTATTTCCATTACGTGATCCTGATATGAAAGAACACTAAGCATGGTCCGTTCGCCGTATCTCCATCCACTGATTGTTTCAGATTGTTTTTTTTGTTTTGTTAAGCAACCTTTGGTTCAATTGCAGGTGCTGTATTAATATAAGTTATTATCACAATTATTATTGTCATCATAATTTTTCTTATTTTTTATCACTTGTTACTTTCATTATTTGGGAAATAAACCACCTTTTTGCACCTTTCGCTTCCCTTTGTCCGTATAATTTGACCTTGACATTGATCTGAAGGTATTTTCTTGAATTCTATTGATCTCAAAAGTATCACCAACTGACTGGGCACTTAAAAATTAGTGGGAAATGACACCTTAAATGTTCTTCTACAGTGTTTGGTTCCAAAGTTAAGCATTTTTCAATATTTTCGGCAGCCATTTAGAATTTGACCTCTCCCGGGCCTCAGAGGTCAAATCAGACTTGACTCCACATCTGAAAATACACCTCATGGTATCATCTAACTATGGTAAAAGTTTCATGCTTTTTTGAAAAAGTGCACAATTTTTTGGTAATCCGCTGTACTATTCGCACTTTCTTCCTTTGATGTTACGGTGGGTCATAAAAACCTCAAGATCAAATCACATGCCACCCATTAAGGGCGTTCCCTGTCAATGGTTGCTCTCTCTCCTGTACATCACCAGTGCTCTGCACATCACCAGTGCTCTCTCTTTCCTGCACATCACCAGTGCTCTGCACATCACCAGTGCTCTCTCTTACCTGCACATCACCAGTGCTCTCTCTTTCCTGCACATCACCAGTGCTCTCTGACTCTAAGGGCCGGGGAGGTCTCACGACTTCGAGATTCTGGCATCCAGATTCTGGTAACCGGGTGGGTCTCACAGCTTCGAGACACTGCTGCTCACCTACGGAGCAGCCAGGACCGACAGAGCGTTCATGCTCTGACGGCGACAACTGGGTGGGTCTCACAGCTTTGAGACGCTGCTGCTCACCTAAGGAGCAGCCAGGACCGCCAGAGCGTTCATGCTCTGGCGGCAACAGAGTGGATCTCACAGCTTCGAGACGCTGCTGCTCACCTAAGGAGCAGCCAGGACCGCCAGAGCGTTCATGCTCTGGCGGCAACAGAGTGGATCTCACAACTTCGAGATACTGCTGCTCACCTGCGGAGCAGCCAGGACTGCCAGAGTGTTCAGACTCTGGCAGCAACTGGGTTACCATCTGGTTAGAATCTTGCCACTGAGTCATATAAGCTATTCAAGGTATATGGGTTGTAAAGCCAGATACCTTGGTTCGTATGTGTCTGGAAGACTTCAGCATCCCATTACTGCGGTAAGCCCTAATCCGTACTCAAGAAGGACCATATAAAATAGCTCAAGGCTGTATTGCTGATTACTTAGCTTAGGACCCCCGCAGTGGTGTCCGGTTAGAACTTAAACCAGGATGCTTTTACTTCTGCCTTCTCCCTGAAGCCGACCCTCTATATATTCTCCGACCAGGCATGTCACGATGACTAAGCCAGTTAGATCTATCCATATATGGTTCTACCATATCTATCTGATATCAGCACTAGGTCGGCTCGGGCCCAAATATAGGGATTGTCATACTAAACATGTCATATGACATATAGCCCAACGTCCTAGTCAGAGTCTTCGTTACAAGCAGCAAAGGCCTAATAGCAAAAGTAAAATACAGACTGTGGCTTCAGCCAACGCTCATGCTCCACCACCAATCAGAATAAAGCATTCAAACAAGCCATGTAATAATTAATCGTAATACTTTGTAGCACTACCGAGCACTGCCAATCTACAAGCCGATCTACAAGCTCACAACTGAAGCTTGTAGAGCACTGCCGATCTACAAGCTCACAATGCGTCGCAATGAAACTTTTACTTAAGTCAATTAAATTCCAGACTTTTACTTGTAACGGAAGTATTTCAATACTACAGTATTGAGTACTTTTACTTAAGTAAAAAAAAAAAGTTATTTTTCCACCACTGCTGATCTGATCAAAACCACCTACAGCTAGTAAGCCTGTAATTCAACTCCACGTGAAATTCATCTAACAGTGTTGCCGGATCACGCTGTTGCCTTCCAGTCGGAGTGAGTTGGCTCTTCGACTTCCTCCTCCACTGCCTCTTCCTCCTCCTCCTCTTCCTCAAACTCTGTCCTCCTACAAGGCTATGTTTGTGGAAGAAATGGAGAGAGAGAGAGAGAGGAGACCTACCCTTGTGAGTGAAGACCCTGTCATTACTGACATTTGTTATCCGAGTGGAAACAAGACCAGCAGGCTGCACGCACGCACGCACGCACGCACACGCACACAGTATACAGTATTGATCTTTTCCACGTGAACATAGTAGGGACACTATCAAGGCTACCATCTGCAGCGCCATCTTGTTTGTCTTTTAATGTGTTCATCAATTATTGACCTTCTTCACCTTGACATTTTACCCTCCAATTGCACCATATTATAGTATGTCAAATATTGACTTGTGTAATGTAATATAAGAAGGTCCACGGTCTTGTGTTGTGATCTTGATGATGACGATGTGTATTGAATAATTGCAGACAGAGTATACTATAATAGCATGCATAAATACATACTTGTACGCAGAGCCTCATTACATGCGCATTGCAGCTCCGCAGCTCATCTAATAACAATGACATCTCTGTTTTTTGTTTTCAGGTTACATTGAGCTTGAACGTTATGGAACATTACGTTTGGTTCGTAATGGATTAAACACATGTATTGCTTTGACTGCTGTGAGCATTGCTCTCTAGTACGGCATATGTCATCATGATAATCTACAGTGAGCAATCACACAGCATCTCTACAGTACGTTTTATAAATATTTGGGTTGGAGTTTCAGAAAGATAATGATCGTAGCACATTATACATCAGCATGGTTTCATATATCAGCCAATGTTTATTCCAGTCCACATCTGAGTTAAACTCAAGACTCAATTTATAATAAACAGAGGAGGTGGTGTGGGGCATTAGGTTATATAAATCAGCACTGTAAACTGCCTCCCTCTGGCCAGCCGGGGCGCCTGATGGAGGGGAAAGGAACTGGTTGTAATAACGTGTTCCTTCCACGCGCTACGTCCAACCAGAGAAACTCCCCCCTGCCAGGTGTAAAGGAGCGACTTGGACATTCATGCATGAAGGAAGCATGAGTTCAAGTCCGTTGCTCTCCCCAGGTTGGCGGAGGGTGTGTAGAGCCCAGGATCATATTAGATAATTGACACAGGTGTGAAAAATGGGTTACAAAATCGTGGGATAAAAATAAAAAAATAAAAAAAATAAAGCAGCACTGTATACGTTTCCTCTTCTACCCCGGATTTGAACCCGGTTTCCTGCTCAAGTGCTGAAATGTTTTGCCATTGAACTAATAGAGCCTGCCCTGCTTGCTTTGGGGATAATTATAATGTTGACTATCGGGTCAAAATTACAACAATTCACCACCTTTGACATATACTGTATAGTGAGGCCTTGTATGTCAAATAGCGAAAATAGACAATCTACAAGCTCACAACACAATGAATCCCAGCGCAATGTGGGCTTGTAGATAAGCTATTTTTTACCAGTTTGGAATTTTAGGAATTGTTGTACCGAATATAGGAAACGGTTGGACGAAAACCGAATACCGAATAGCCGAATATGATTCATATTATTATTATCTTTTTCATTTTTTTGTCCAGTTTTTGTACTGTCATGGCCGTAAGTTTGTTCCAAAGCTACTATGGCAGAAGACATGATTACATCTTGATCACGTCATCACAACAAAACAATAGGTTACGGCTCTAGTCAACCCAACCGAATATTCAGCTATATTCGACTATTCGGCCGAATAGTTTCGGTGGCCAAGGTGTGTGTGTGTGTGTGTGTGTGTATGATCATGTAACCCATATTTAATTATCTTGTTCCACTCCTGTCCCTGCTTGCTGCCATGTACTATCTTGAATCTCTGTCCTTAGTTCACGTTCCATCCATGCAGGGGGGGAAGGAAGGAAGGAAGGACGTGAAATGATAGAGATCTGGCCTCCGTTCCCCTGAGCTGACTCACCTGCTCTGAAGATATGCCAATGCAACGAGCAGAGAGAGAGGGCCAGGACCTAATCAATCACCAACACCCCCACCCCACCCCACCCCCCGTCACTGGCATTACTAACACTGTTAGACCTGAGGACGCATTTGTGTCGCCTTAGCTTTTAACCACTTTTTAGCCATTCTTTTTTTAACTTTAGCTGTTGAAAAAAATAGCAGATCTAAACAAAGCTCAAGCTTGTATTTCTGCTATTTATTTATTTTTAATCGTGAAAATGTGGCGCAAATCTTTGCATATACGTATATTCTTTCACGGCGAATGTTTTAACTTCTGGTGGGGGTCCATGGAACAACATATTTTGAGATGGGGGTCGGCGGCCAATTAGATATATTTTTGAGGCCCTTGGCATGAAATAGTTTGAGAACCACTGACATAAAATGAAACATAGGTTTTTCAGTAAACTGCCAAAGACATTTAGTCAAATCGGGGTCGTGCAGGTTTTAATGGGCTAATGGTAAAGGTGCTCCACTTGCTTTGGCTCAGTAGCCTCCAACTGAGTAATGATGCTTGAAATGAAATACAGTACGTTTTGGCAATAAACGCTCCCAATTCCTAACCGTATTCTCCGTGCTTCCCTTGCTCTCTCCCTCGCCAGCGTGGTCATAGCCGTATTGTTGCGCTACAGCTCATTGATTGATCATATTCTATACACAAAGTGTACTACTTTGTACTACTTTGTAAATAAAGTATAGGCAGATGAGCACACAAGCTGCGTGTGTGTGTGTGTGTGTGTGTGTGTGTGTGTGTGTGTGTGTGTGTGTGTGTGTGTGTGTGTGTGTGTGTGTGTGTGTGTGTGTGTGTTTGAGAGAGAGAGAGAGAGAGAGAGAGAGAGAGAGAGATTATAGTTTATTGCCGTTATCTATTGCTGTATTTATTGTTGAGCATTGTTTTACTTTTTACTGCCTTAACAACCTGAATTCGTCCCCCTGGGGATTAATAAAGTGTTGTCCTGTCCTATTGTTTCCGTCGGGAGGAAACCAGCTAACTCCATTTTTGAGGTTTTTGATTTTAGATTTATTTTAAATCTTTTGCATAAATCCAAAATCTTATGAGATTCTTTTGTGTCACAATTGTAGTACAATAATGAGTACCACAGACGAATAACAGTCTAAGTCCACACTATTGATCCATAATATATAAATGATAGATAAGGGTTCAGGACAACGAGGCCTTTTCGTGGAGGGGTCAGTCTGAAATTTGGACTTAGACTGTTTTTCGTCATGGTACTCATTGGTGCTACTAACTAATCAATATCACGATATTCGATATATTGCGATTACCGGAGTTAGTATCGCGATACATACGTATATTGCAATATCGATATATGGGCAAACCCCTACTGTTAAGTATTTACAATGTCTGAAAACAAACACGTGTAAAAAGAAAAAGTGTAAAAACTCACCCGTGGTTCCCGACAAGCGTGGCGGGTTAAAACGAACCCGTGGCAGGTTAAAACTATAACCCGTTGCTCCCGAAATGTGTGGCAGGTTAAAACTAACCCGTGGCAGGCTTTTGGGTATAGGGTGTTGGACTCGTGACTTCAGGACTACTAGACCTGTATGTGCCCGTCGGCCACCGGCCTACTTGAGAACGGCAACTTGGGAACCTATACCCGTTGTCAACTTGTCAGAGCACCCGTTTTAACTACCGGTATCTGTCTGTGTCCCTTGTGCCCCCATACTGTATGGAGATCTCTGTATCTGTCTGTCTGCCTCTGTCTGTCTGCCTGTGCCTGAAGAGTGCATACTGACTGTGAAAAGTGTACTGGTTAAGTAATCAATTGCCAGGTGTGGGGTTGCCATGGCAATCAATTGGCTGAGGCAGAGGCTGGGAATTGCACAGGTGAGGGGACTTAGGCTGATTAGGCCGATTCGATACCGGGCACTGCACTCCCTATGGGGGCGTGGAACGCGTGTGTCGAATGTGAAGTCGGTGGGGCAAACGGTTCTCGAGTTACGTGCATTACAACCATACCCACGCACGCAGACAGACAGACAGACACGCAGAGACGTGGCGCATTTATAGTAGGATTAGTAATACAAAATGTTTTAGTGTTGCCAATTGTGTGCATGGGGGCTCACTTGCAATATCTTCACGGGCCGGGGACGCATGTTGCAAAGCAATATAGTTTAAGTGGTTAAAAGTTGCCAGCTAATATGTGCACGCGTAAATATAACACACAATGTAACTGATCCTATACTGTAGCTAATCTTGCATGCCTGGCGTGCGTGCGTGCGTGTGTGCGTGCGTGCGCGTGTTATGGGGAGGGTGAGAGCTGGATTCTTTTCATACACTCAGAGGAATTACCCCAGCACTCACGGAAGTGTCCTCCCGGCACTTTTATTCGCTTGGCATAAGGCTAGAGAAATGGATGCGTTTAGGGTTTAGGCACAAAGCATTCCTGAGCATTAAAGTTGTTTGGATACACAACAACGTGAATCATCTTGTTTGCAGTGGTGGAAAGTAACTAAGTATATTTAGTGTTCTTAAAGGCGTAGTGAAATTAAAAATGTGTTTTTCACACTTTTAGACCACATCCGTGGTCATCATATGCGCATACCTAACAATGGATGCCAATTTTTTTGCCCATTTGTGTATTTTTATATCAAAAGTCTATAAAAATCGAATTTGAATTACTTCCTGAAAACGAAAACATACTGCGTGATGACGTGTCGAGGCCCACATCGATAGAAGCCAATACAAATTAAGCTCACCCGTTTGAGTCCCCATATCTGTGCGTCCATCCAACACAGCTGCTACTGATTACAGAAATCCTCCGTTTTTATTCCCATTCAAGATAACATCCAGACCGTGTATTACTCGGTTCCAACTTAATCATCATGCTAAAATATGTATCTGAAAACAATATAGGGTGGAAATAAGCCACATATCAGTAAACTGGTACTGGCCGACTATCTGACTTGTAAACAAACACTCCATGCGTCCTGCGTGTAGCATAGCTACCGTCCCTAGCTGCTGTCCCATCGCCTGAAGGGATGCAACGCTCTGATTGGTTCAGAAACTATACCAAACATATAGGCTACATTCACCACTTACACATTTTGGCCATTTGAAAATAGCCAATCTACAAGCTCACAAGATCGTCTATTTTCAAAAGATTGTTATACATTTGAAAACTTGAAATGAGACATTAATGAGTACTTTCGTTATTTTCAGTACATTTTGACGCCAATACTTTTTGTTCTTTTACTCAATTAAATTCTGAATTCTGGACTTTTAGCCTACTTATAAGGAGTATAGTTCTATATCATATCAAATCAAATCAAATGTATTTGTGTAGCACATTTAAAAACAACTCTCATTGTACCAAAGTGCTTCTAGGTCAGAGAAAACAATACAATGCAGTGCAATACAATAGTATAAGACAAATAAAAACAAAACAATGCACAGTTATGACAGTAAAAAAGAAAAACCTTAAAAGCAGTTAAGAGCAACAAGGCGGATATTTCCTATTAATATAAAGTGCATGGAGCATCAGGGGGATTCAAAGGCTTGTGATCATAAGAATGTTTTGAGTCTGGACTTAAAACTCTCAACGGAGGGGGCAGACGTAACAGCAAAGGGGAATGCTGTTCCATAATGTAGGAGCTGCGACAGCAAAGGCTCGGTCACCCCTGAGCATCTTCTTTGTTGCTGGAATTTGTAGGAGTCGTCTGTCTGCCGACCCTGAGGGTCCTAATGGAGGGGGGATATGATAGGAGGTTGGCAGTGGTGGAAAGTAACTAAGTACTTTTACTTAAGTACTGTACTTAAGTACAATTTTGAAAATTTCCAATTTCCAGTACTTTTATTTCTACTCCACTGCATCTCAGAGGCAATATTTGTACTTTTACTTCACTACAATTATTTGAAAACTTTAGTTAGGCCTACTAGTTACTTTGTAGATTTTGATTTTGATTAGAAAACATACATTAACCACTTCAACTCTATACATTTTGGCCATTTGAAAATCTATTTTCAATAGACTTTGTACACATTGTGAACTTGTGAAATGGGACATTCTGCACAATGAGTACTTTTACTTTTAGTACTTTAAGTACATTTTGATGCCGATACTTTTGTACTTTTACTCAAGTACATTTTCAATTCTGTACTTTTACTTGTAACGGAGTAGTTCTAAATTGCAGTATTGGTACTTTCACTTAAGTAAGTACTTTTTCGACCACTGGAGGTTGGTGATGTAGAAGGGGCCAGTCCGTTCAGCTTTGTAGGCAAACATGAGGGATTTAAATTGTATTCTGAAGCGGACTGGGAGCAAGTGGAGAGAGGCCAGAGGACAGCGGTGATATGATCTCTCCTCCTGGTGCCAGTCAGGCGTCTGGCCACTCAGTGACCTTGTGGTTAGAGTGTCCGCCCTGAAACTGGGAGGGCGGGGTTCGATCCCCGGCCGGGTCATACCAAAGACTGTAAATATGGGACCCAATGCCTCCCTGCTTGACACTCAGCATCAAAGGGTTGGATTGGGGGGGTCAAATCAACTAATCAAATGATTCCCGAGCGCGGCACGGCTGCAGCTCATCGCCCCTTGGCTGCGGCTCACTGCTCCAAGAGATGGGTCAAATGCGGAGAACAAATTTCACCACGGTAATGTGTGTGACAAATCGTACGACTTTGACCTGACTTTACTTTGGCCGCCGCGTTTTGCACCAGTTGGAGACGGGATAGGGATGACTGGCTAATTCCGGTTGCAATAATGTAGACCGAATGACATGAGTAACATGGATGACTATTTATTTTACATAAATATTAGTATAAAATAGCTCAAGGCTGTATTGCTGATTACTTAGCTTAGGACCCCCGCAGTGGTGTCCGGTTAGAACTTAAACCAGGATGCTTTGACTTCTCCCTTCTCCCTGAAGCTGACCCTCTATATATTCTCCGACCAGGCTTGTCACGATGACTAAGCCAGTTAGATCTATCCATATATGGTTCTATCCATATATGGTTCTACCATATCTATCGATATCAGCACTAGGTCGGCTCGGGCCCAAATATAGGGATTGTCATACTAAACATGTCATATATCATATAGCCCAACGTCCTAGTCAGAGTCTTCGTTACAGCCACCCCAGATTTCACGTTGAAATCTATACCGCATCCAGAAGACTCAGACATATTGTCCTTTCTTTCGACTAGGTTCTAACAGGCCAGGCCTGGTAGTTAACCAGCAAGGGAAGCTCTCGAAGATGTTAATCTCTCTCCATTAGTCTGCTGACGATCTGTGTATGCTCACAATCCAAGCTATTTGGCGATCAATGCTCCCTCAATATTATTGACTTGGTTTGGCTGTACGGCAGGAGATACCTCGGAAGATACAGCCACCCCGTGCAAAACTTGAAGATCTCTCATGATTCTGATACGCAACTTCTTCAGGTTGACCCCTCAATCCGACTTGGCAACTGTGTGTAACAAAATGGTTCGCCCTGAACCATCATCCAGAACTGCATATACTTCCATTACTTTGCCACAATTGCAAATTAGAACTTTGCACACCTTTAACATGACATTTCTCCCTTTAGGCGGTGGATAGCCTACATGCAAGGACTCTCCTGCTATAGTCAAGATTGCTGGCTGCGGTAATTCCTCTTGTAAATCCTGTCCCGTCTCGATCTTAGGTGTCCTAGGGTTCCGCAAATGTTCATCTGCTCTCCGGTTCAACCGGGTCCGGCTCCTATTAATACTGTGAAAAGCCAGAGGGTGCCTTCCACCACAGTTCACTCCTAGTCTGTAGTTTACAGTTTCTTGCCTGATGACGACGTCCATTGCTGATAACACAGCTTCATCTGTCATATCAAATCTCGTTTCGCCATTAAACTCGTTTGAACCTGCCGCATACCCCAAGATGGTGTGTGCCGCTATTACAGTACTGACAATGCGGCTTCTTGCCGTCTTGCTGGTTACTTGGTGTACGATCGGCAGAATTGGGTGCTACTACCGTACCATGCATGATGACTGTTTGTCTCCGGTTATGCTCATGGTCATTTCTGCGAGAGTGGCCGTCCAGCCTCCTTGCTGGACTACTTCGGTCCCTATGAACCTGGACTTCTGGTCTGTCAGCTTGCACTTTCATCTCGATATCCTATCGGTGAACGAAGCCTCTGCCGTCCTCCGACTGCTCCAACATCTATGGGAGGGTTGATATAGCTCCGATGCCCTTGCATCATCATGCTGTCCAGACAATGCTCTCATGATATCCACCAGAGCCTTCTGGCCCTAATGACATATAAAGCTCTAGGTGAAAGCCTTCGTTACACTCTGCCACCCCCAGATTTCCCATGGAAATCTGTACCATATCTAGAAGGCTTGAACAGTAGACCCCTCAGGCCACCCCAATACAAGCATACGGAGGCTTGAACCTCAAGCGTCAGCCATTCAGACCACCCCATTGAGGGCGTCCAGGCGTCCCGCTTTCTTCCTTTGATGTTACGGTGGGTCATACAAACCTCAAGATCAAATCACATGCCACCCATTAAGGGCGTTCCCTGTCAATGGGTCAGAGTCAGCCAATCCATGCAGTTCCAGTTTGAAGTAACGCCCTCTTGACCGTATCAAAGGTGGTCCACAGCTTCGGACCCAGGCTTCTACAACACCACGCCATCACTTCAACCCTGGCGTCTACAACACGACGCCATCACTTCGACCCTGGCGTCTACAACACGACGCCATCACTTCAACCCTGGCGTCTACAAGACCATGCCACCACTTCGACCCTGGCGTCTACAACACCACGCCACCACTTCGACCCTGGCGTCTACAACACGACGCCATCACTTAAATCCTGGCTACTTTCAGGGAGGTGATCATATCCAGTGCTCTCTCTCTCTCCTGCACATCACCAGTACTCTGCACATCACCAGTGCTCTCTCTCCTGCACCTCACCAGTGCTCTCTCTCCTGCACAACACCAGTGCTCTCTCTCCTGCACATCACCAGTGCTCTGCACATCACCAGTGCTCTCTCTTACCTGCACATCACCAGTGCTCTCTGACTCTAAGGGCCGGGGAGGTCTCACGGCTCCGAGATTCTGGCATCCAGATTCTGGTAACAGGGTGGGTCTCACAGCTTCGAGACACTGCTGCTCACCTAAGGAGCAGCCAGGACCGCCAGAGCGTTCATGCTCTGGCGGCAACAGAGTGCATCTCACCGCTTCGAGATGCTGCTGCTCACCTGCGGAGCAGCCAGGACCGCCAGAGCGTTCATGCTCTGGCGGCAACAGAGTGGGTCTCACAGCTTCGAGACCCTGCTGCTCACCTAAGGAGCAGCCAGGACCGCCAGAGCGTTCATGCTCTGGCGGCAACAGAGTGCATCTCACCGCTTCGAGATGCTGCTGCTCACCTGCGGAGCAGCCAGGACCGCCAGAGCGTTCATGCTCTGGCGGCAACAGAGTGGGTCTCACAGCTTCGAGACCCTGCTGCTCACCTAAGGAGCAGCCAGGACCGCCAGAGCGTTCATGCTCTGGCGGCAACAGAGTGCATCTCACCGCTTCGAGATGCTGCTGCTCGGAGCAGCCAGGACCGCCAGAGCGTTCATGCTCTGGCGGCAACAGAGTGGGTCTCACAGCTTCGAGACCCTGCTGCTCACCTAAGGAGCAGCCAGGACCGCCAGAGCGTTCATGCTCTGGCGGCAACAGAGTGCATCTCACCGCTTCGAGATGCTGCTGCTCACCTGCGGAGCAGCCAGGACCGCCAGAGCGTTCATGCTCTGGCGGCAACAGAGTGGGTCTCACAGCTTCGAGACCCTGCTGCTCACCTAAGGAGCAGCCAGGACCGCCAGAGCGTTCATGCTCTGGCGGCAACAGAGTGCATCTCACCGCTTCGAGATGCTGCTGCTCACCTGCGGAGCAGCCAGGACCGCCAGAGCGTTCATGCTCTGGCGGCAACAGAGTGGGTCTCACAGCTTCGAGACCCTGCTGCTCACCTAAGGAGCAGCCAGGACCGCCAGAGCGTTCATGCTCTGGCGGCAACAGAGTGCATCTCACCGCTTCGAGATGCTGCTGCTCACCTGCGGAGCAGCCAGGACTGCCAGAGTGTTCAGACTCTGGCAGCGACTGGGTTACCATCAGGTTAGAATCTTGCCACTGAGTCAGGGGTTACTCAAGGTATATGGGTTGTAAAGCCAGATACCTTGGTTCGTATGTGTCTGGAAGACTTCAGCATCCCGTTACTGCGGTAAGCCCTAATCCGTACTCAAGAAGGACCATATAAAATAGCTCAAGGCTGTATTGCTGATTACTTAGCTTAGGACCCCCGCAGTGGTGTCCGGTTAGAACTTAAACCAGGATGCTTTGACTTCTCCCTTCTCCCTGAAGCTGACCCTCTATATATTCTCCGACCAGGCTTGTCACGATGACTAAGCCAGTTAGATCTATCCATATATGGTTCTATCCATATATGGTTCTACCATATCTATCGATATCAGCACTAGGTCGGCTCGGGCCCAAATATAGGGATTGTCATACTAAACATGTCATATATCATATAGCCCAACGTCCTAGTCAGAGTCTTCGTTACAATTAGGGTTGGGTCCCGATCCGATCACGTTATCAGAAATTGGGTACGATCATGTTTGATGATATCACAATATAATTAAACATTATGTAATTAAGCCTCATATCCTATTTTTTTGGAAAATTATCAATTGTTTGTCAACATTCTTTTTTCTTAAAGAGGGAGTGCCACAATTTTAGTATTTTTCCAGTTTTTCATGTGTCTGAGGTGACAGTACTTCATTAGACACCCTGGAGTCGTTTTTATGTCCAATGGTGTATTAACTTTGTATTTAGGGTTTCTTCCTGCAGGAGGCTGAACCCTTGACAGTCCAACGGGCCAATGAAATAAACAGTAATATACACTATCAGCCCCTCCCCTAACCCCTCCCCCTTTATCATACAACTACAGCTGTGGGTGCAGCTTCAGTTCAGGTGGATCACCACCCACCAGGCAAACCAGGCATACTTAATTAACTGGTGGGCGTGTCCACATAAAAGCATGATTTTAACAAATACTGTACACTTTTTGGAAAAGGTTCTTCCTCCTTATATTATAATAATACCTGATGATCATGTTTTAGGGTGGAAAATAATCGTGGCACTCCATCTTTAAATCAATAAATATACACTCACGACACGTCACAATGCAATGCGTTGTGAGCTTGCAGATGAGCTATTCTCACAATTTGTCGTATGAAAAAGTAGCCATGTACTATACTATAATGTAGGAGTACCATTGTTTTAGTATTTTTATGTTTTTCTCTTCAAATCGAAACCCATGAGGAACTGGAAAGACATGGTCTGGAATAAAGCCAGAAATTGGAAATCGAATGTCCCTAAGTTTTTAATTGGCTTGAAACTGCACCTCTAGTTTGGGGATGTGTTTCTTTGTTGTGTATAGACAATAAAACACGTTTATATTCAAGCGAAAAGACTCTTGCTTGTCTCGTCTGACTACAGTACATCTCCCTGACTGAACCAGCATCTGTTTGTGTGTTTAAACCACAGTCAAACAACACATGCTCCAAAGGGATTACTCCATGAAAGGCAGAGCAAAAGGAATCAATATTTGGCATCAAAACAAACGGTTTAAATGCTACATAAGAATTGCCTTTTTCTGGTTTAATGCACAAAGCACATTTCAATCGTCTCATGAATACGTTATGAAACATAGCTATTGTATTCCATGCGCCTGCACGTGCACCTTACAAGCTATACAAATCCCCTGGCTGCATGCCTGCCTGCATGGTCCTATATTCGGAATCGTATCAGATTTGAACTTGGTTGGAGGGCATCAGAAGATGTAACACAAACAATTCAACATAATACACATTGATGTGAACAATTGTCTCATTTCAAAGAAAGGATGGGTGCTTCAGACGCTGCCTGGGGGAGGGGCGACAACTGCCGGGGGGCAAGAGAAGGGGCGGCTGTGGCTCATGAGGTAGAGCAGGTCATCCAATGATCCATGGGTCGGCGGTTCGAATCCCGGCTCCCTCTGTCCACATGTCGAAGTGAACCCCACCTTGCCTCCAGTGGTTGCCACCATTGGTGTACGAATGTGTGAAGTGAGGACGCTGGCGTCGACTGTTCGCCGCTTCACCTCCCAATGTTGAATGAATGAACCATTGTAAAGCGCTTTGAGTAAGCACGTAGTGCATAGAAAAGAGCTATACAAATGCAATCTATTATTATTATTATTAGAGATGATGACACACGGAAACAGCAACAGCCGTGGCAGTGTATCCTGACCTGCCGTTCCCTGCGGCGGCGGCGCGTGGCGGCCGCCGGTCCAGAAACGGCAACTGCCGATAACAGCCGCAGGCGGCAGTGTACCGTGGCTCCCGACATGTGTTCGGGGGTTAAGACACATGCGTGGCTGGTTAAAACTCACCTGTAGCTCTCTAGGTCGTCCTCAGACGAGCCCTCCATCGTCGCTTCTGGTCATCCCGGTTCTCCATACATCCGGCGCTCGTTGGTGCTTTGCGCTCCTGCATCTTTCTTGAGCACATCCACATATGTTAGTGTGGGACGTCCTCGTGACCGGTGCCCAAGTGTTGGTTCCCCACAGCACCAGTCTGCTGGCTGGGAGCTCTTGGTGTCTTAAATTTGGCAGTGTCTCATTCTCCTGGCTGCTATTTTGTTGTTCACCCTGAATTTTCCAGCATACAGATTATCGTTGGAAAAATGTGTACTCTTGCTGATGTTGCACTAGGCCTACACGTAATATTCTGGTGTAGCACCCGTCTAGAGCCTTCTGCAGAGTTGGCTTCAGGGTCCAGCATTCACTGCCAGATTCTACCGTCGCGTAGAAGAAGCCGAGTTTGATTTGTCGGGGGAGGTTGGAGTTCCATACACTGGCCATGCCATTCAGGGCCCTCCATGCAAGTAGCTCCCGACATGCGTTGTTGGTTAAAACTCACCCATGGCTTCCCTGTGAGGTTGTATAGGGTTAGGGTTTGGGGTATGGGTGTCGGACAAATGCGGAAACACTGCCGCGGCTGTTATATCGGCAAGTTATCGGCGAAGCTGCGGAAAATGCACTCGCTCTCTCTCCATTTCATTCACTAAAATTGACTGAATCTATTTTACAGAAGACATCTGGGTGGTCAGCTTATTGCTATGTCATCCGTCATCATGCGTCTTAAATCATCGCAGAGATAATGTACTTTGTATGCAGCAGTCATTTAATTGGTATTGTAATAAACCTTGTCTCAGGTATGAGAAGTGTAAAGACCCCGCCCTACAGAATATTTCCACTGTGAGAATTTAATAATGGAGCCAGAACATCCCATGTACTATTTCACAGCACAGACACTTTATTAATTCACTCTTAGGAAATAGACAATAATAAATATGCAGTCAGATATTTTCCTTCCCCCACCCACTACAACCCCTTTAAAGCACAGTACAGATCATTGACGGAATGCCATCAGCCGATGGACTCCCCAAGCATTAAATATTCAATCTATACATTTCATAAGCAGTTTAATAATTCATCCTAATTAAAACCTACACAATATACACAATACAATTAGTCTAAGATCACAATATATAATATCCGTGCACTGACTGACTGAATGTCTTTAACGCGCTATGTACTTAACTTTCCACAAGGAAACGACCCCCCACAGGGTCGGAGCTGTGTCGTTGGCTCGGCTGTTCGTTTGTCTGTGTTGGTGTGTGGGAAACACCGCCGGTCCAACGCTGTGAGTGATCTCCGTGGGCTGTATGAGACCGCTCGCCCCAACTGGAGAGCGGAACAAGAGCACTCCTATGTCCCCGCTATATCTTACTCTCTCCCTGCCTAACGTAGGAACCTGGCCCTAAGTCCCTGACTATCTTCGCCGCCGGCAGCCCTAAACAGCGTGCGAACGGCACCCACCCCCCCAGTAGTGAGTGCACAAACAAATAGTTCGGTAGTTGGCTCAACGCCAGCAACAACAGAGCTCCGCTCTCCAGACACCCCGTGACATACTGAGCAAAACAGTTTTATAGTTTCACCTTCCTCAAACCAATCATGTCCAGCAGTGAGTGATCAGCGCGACGCACGTCTCACACTCAGGCGGTGGCCATCAGTCTGTGATTGACAGTTGTCATTTCTGACGTCACTCCAAGTTCAGGTTCACTACACTCCTCCCTCCCTTAAATGTGACTCGTCCCTGAGTCACCAAAACTCATAGTCACTGGCCCATCCTGGTAACCTCCGTCTCCGTCCTTGAGGAGAGGATGACAACACCCGCTGTTCTCTCTGGTCTGGGCTGGGAGTCGCTGCATCCTCTTGTATAGTTGATCCTCTACTCTGCCTTTCTCCTTCCCGTGCACGACGGTTGCTGGTTCCTGGAGTCGCTGCTGCTGGAGTCCTTGCTGCCGGTTCCGCTGAAGTTCCCGCTGCGGGTTCTGCTGAAGGCTGGTCTCCTGCTGAGGCTCCTCCTGTCTGTCTCTCTCTTTCCCCCGCCCCCTGACTGGGGGCTGCTGTTCTGTCTGGCTGCTGGACGTCTCCCCCTCCTGACATTGTTGTAGAACCAGGGGTTCGCCAACGGGTCCAGCCAGCAGTCCCAGACGTCCCAGGTTGTGTAGGCACCGTCTGCTGCCTCGGTGCACCCTCCTGGTTGTTTCTCTCTGGTACAGGGGAAAGACAGGGTTTGAGTCGGTTGAAGTGTAACGTAATCTCTGGTCCTCCCTCGACTAACACCAACCGATATAACACTTCGGTCACTCTCTCTAGGACCCTATAGGGGCCCTTAAACCGCCTTGGCAATTTCGGGCAGACCCCTTTTTTCTTAGCTTTAGAACGGACCCATACCAACTCCCCCTCTGAATAATACTGCCACTTTACTCTCACGTCATAATTTTCCTTCTGTCTACCTGAGGCCCTGGCCTGATGTCCTCTTACAGCACCTACCACTGTGGATAGTGTGTCAGCCAATCTAGATACATATTCAGTAGCTGCAGTGAAAGTCTCCCCCCTGCCCAGATTCAACATCAGATCCACAGGGAGAATTATCTCCTGCCCAAACAAGACCTTATAAGGCGTAAACCCAGTACTTGAGTGCATACTGCTCCTATAAGCCAACATTACATAGCGTAACAGTACGTCCCAATTTGTCTGATTTTCCTCCACAAACAAGGACTGCATCGATATCAATGTCCTATATAACAGCTGACATACCTCTTTAAACAAGTTTGACTCAAACTGTCTTCCCTGGTCACTGTGAATGGTACGAGGGGTCCCTAGTCGACAAATCCACTGCTCTACCAAAACCTTGGCCACTGCCTGGATGCTACCGTCGACTGGAGAGGAGCCCGCCGCTGTGGTCCAGATGTCTTTTGGGAACCACAGTCTACACACTCCTGACACCATCGCTTCACATCCCCAAACCACCCCAGCCAGTAGCTTTTACCTTAGCTTGCAACTTTTGTACCCCCAAATGACCAGCTGTGACTGAATTGTGCAACTGTTCTAAAACTTTTGGCACCAAGGTTTTAGGAAGGACAACATGAACCTGATTAGCTGCATCAGAATTACTAGGGGGTACCCTCACCAACCTAGCACCTTGCATTTGTAGCTGAGCCCACATTGGTGCATATTTCTGTAACTCTCTGGGGGGTTGCACACACTCCGTCTTCCCCACCTTAAGAACAATGATTTGCTGCAACTCTGCATCCTCTCCCTGAGCCTGCACCAACTCATCTCCTTCCTCTGACTCTGCCGGCTCCTTACGACGAGCATGTATTGCACGTATAGTTTGAGTCACTGGGGACTCCCCTACCTCTCGCTCTGACATAAATGCAGGCAACCTAGAGAGCGCATCTGCATTAGAATGTACACGCCCAGGACGGTGCACAATCTTGTATTGGAACCTGGCTAACTGTTCTAGCCACCTAGCTAGCTGGCCCTCAACTCCTTGAAAATTGTGCAACCACCTCAAAGAATTATGGTCTGTCCGTAGCACAAATTCTTCCTTTCTGGTTTGGACAGCACCCTACTGGCGTAAGCTATGACCTGCTCCTGCCCTCCTTCCTCCTGTGACAATACTGCACCAATACCGGTATCACTAGCGTCAGTGTCTAAAATAAACGGTTTGTGAGGATCAGGGTAGGCGAGAACAGGTGCGGACATCAAACTGAGTTTGAGTGACTCAAAGGCTGCCTGACAGTTATCCGTCCATTTATACCGTCTGCCCTTTTCTGTGAGCTGATGCAGGGGTCGAGCAATGTCGGCAAAACCTTTCATAAATCTCCTATAGTAAGACGCCAGCCCGACAAAACTTCTGACTTCAGTCTGGTTCTTTGGTACCGGCCACTGTCGCACACAATCTACCTTGGCAGGATCGGCCTCCACACCCTGCTCGGAAATGATGTGACCCAAATATTTAACCAGAGTAGCGAATAGGTTACATTTAACTGGCTTTACTTTGAGATCAGCCTGCCGTAGTTTGGTTAACACCTCGTCCAACCGTGCAGCGTGTTCATGGAATGTTCGACCAAACACAATTATGTCATCTAAGTAGACTAATGAGGTCACCCACTGCAGGTCCGCCAACACCAGATCCATTAACCTCTGAAATGTACCTGGACTATTGCACAGGCCAAAAGGCATCACATTAAATTCGAAAAGGCCTTGGCGCGTAGTGAATGCTGTTTTAGGCCTGTCTTGGGGGTCCATCTCGACATGCCAGTACCCACTGGCTAAGTCGAGAGTGGAAAACCAACACGACTTACTCAGGATGTCAAGAGCATCGTCAATGCGGGGTAAAGGGTACTAGAGAACTGCGGATGAGCTTTTTTGTCACCCTAATCCGCCCGTACATATTAATGATCCGCCCGTTATCCGACCGCATTAATTAATTAATCCAATTTATATATCCGCAACCACCCGAAATCCGCTGCAGGGATAGCCAATCTACAAGCTCACAACGCGTCGCTGGCTCGCTGCGACGCGTTGTGAGCTTGTAGATCGGCTATTTATAAGTTGTGTCACTCACCACTGCCGACAGTTCACCAAAGTTACGGTTGTATATTCCCATTTCCATGGCAACAAGGCTGCCGTCCGTTCAGTCAGTCACGTTCGCACATCGCAACGAACGTCTTTTCATGTGGCATATATCCAGCCCTCGCTCCCATGCAGTCCCATGGTACCGAGTCCCACGCCAAACTTATATTCTTCCCTTCTGTTTCAGTTAGTTGTAAGTTTCTTTCATACTCTCAGCTGCCTGTTAGCCTAGCAGCTAGCAGCCCACTCGTTGTTGTGGTCCTTCTTAGCCAATATAGGCGTCTAATTTGTGCCTGATGGAAAATATTAAAATACTACTAACGCACGCATGCTGAGATTTTGTGCCTTTTAAAAAATATATTATAAGACTATAGATAGATATCATTAATTTATTTCCGTTTTAAAAGTTATAAAGCCTATAGATAGATGGCTGCCATTCATTTATTATTTCCAGCATTATTTCACCCGCGGTTTATCCGATATTAATTTATAATATATTGAATTGACCCTAATCCACCCTAAACTGCGGTTCACCCGCGGCAACCGCGGCTAAATCCGCCACCCGCTGGTCTCTAAAGGGTACGCATCTTTACGAGTCAAATCATTCAATTTTCGGTAATCCACACAAAAGCGGAGACTTCCGTCTTTCTTGCGGACAAGAACTACAGGGGCTGCCCAGGGGCTGTGAGACGGCTGGATAATGTCATTCTCTAACATTTTCTTCACCTGCTCTGAAACCTCATGTTGTAAATGGAGTGGGACATGCCGAGGGGGCAACCTCACTGGCCTCTCTTCACCTGTATCAATCTGATGCACAGTGTACTGAGTTCTCCCCAAGTCATTGTCCCCGGTACTGAATGCTGCTAGATTCTGGTACAGTAAATCACGGATGACTGCCAACTCGGGGGCCCCAAAACCTTTCTGTGTTAACCCAAGATGGTCTAACAATGAGTTGGTGAGAAGACTACCGTTTCAACTTGAGGTGGACAAGGATCAAGACTATACAAAAGGTGGCTGCAGATAAAGCCTGCAAAATAAAAAGCAAAGTCTTTGTCTGAAAGAAGCAAGAATGGATGAGAGCCTTCACATTCCTCCTCCACACTGTGGTGGGCCCCAACATTTAAAGCCTAACTCACTCGGTGTGGCCTTCGGCTCCTCTACCCCAGCTCGGTATAACGGCAATGGTGGAGTCAAATCAACATCGTGGACCCCCTGTTTGCTTCCTGATCTCACCCCAGTTTCAAAATTCTTGCATTCGAAGCTGATAGTTCTGACTGATGTCAAGAGCCCTCAGTTCGTTAACATAAAAGATGAGATTTTTCCAGACTTCTCATTTGATATTTCCACCATAGATCAAAGTGCTGTCTTCAATCAAGATGGTGCATTAGCAGAGCAGATTGGTTCATGCTGCGATCTCAAGAACAGTAGCGTGTCTTCAGTGGACACCATGGGGAACGCAACAGAGGGTTAGGGCTGTCAGAACGAATTTCATAATATGAAAGAAATTCGAATATTAAAAAAATTAAATATATTCGAAAGCTAAAATTGCCATTCGAATGGAGCTTTTATCATTTATTAATTATATTTTATGTTTTTATTTTGTTTTATATTTTATTTTATCCGCTCGCTTAATGTATGAATAACGAATCTACCGCTGTTGAATCGGTCCGGCCGCTTCTCGCCTTCCAGACTAGAGTTATAGCAGGGGGCGGTGCTTTCGTTACGTCCTCACTCTATCAAGTGGGATAGCTGCCGCTGGGCGTAAGTCAGACTAAAGCAGGAAGCAACACTGCAGCAGCACACGTGTAAACAAACAAGGCAGAGGCTCAAGATAACAACAGGGAACAGGGGAACATTTACGTTCGGAAATATCGCACCGGACAGGAGAGCACTCGCCTATTAGTTTGCATTGCAAAGTGCAGTCAGTGCGCTATTTCCGAACGCCGTGATGAGTGGAAGGTGGACGGGAAAATAACATCAAGAGAAAACGTTGTCTGCAGACTATGCATTACTGGCCTGTTCATCTGATAGCCAAGCATTCTGTTAAAATAGAGAAACTATTGCTGGTGATCTGGAGTCTGGAGTTGTCCCGTCCATGATAGACTGACTAATGAAACATTATTATTATTTTTCCGTGCAAACCATGTCATGTTGAAAAAATAGCTTTGGCGTTTGAATGGGGGGGCCCTCTAGTGGACAGAACGTGCATACAAAATCTGTGTATAGAGGTGTTTTTCAGTAGGCTATAATGAGCTAAAATAAACAATGTAAATATTCGAATATTTTCGAAAATTACAAATAATGAAGCAATGAAATTCGAATTGGATTATAGAGGTGAACTGACAGCCCTACAGAGGGTTCAGTAAAGCTCACTAACCAGACAACTACTGGCCCTATAAACGACTCATTTGATTGCCACCCACCTGGCAATCAAATGAGTGATCAATAATGTGACGGCTGATGCAGACCCTACTGGCAAAATGGTTGCTCTGAATAAGACTTTGGATGCTGAAGCTGACCCTGCTGAACTGGCAGTCTCTGAAGCGGAGCCTTGCAGCAATACCATTGAATCTGCTTCTGCACTTAGCACAAATTATTTGCTTGAAAGCCATATGAGTATTAACCAACTCAACCCCCAAAACACCTTCAATGTGGACTGTTCCAATCTCGAGTTGAATCACCAGACCATTACTGGCCCTATGAGAGTTGACCCAGACCCACATAACACCTTCGATATGACGGGCTCAACCAATCTCTCCAACCACCAGACCACTACTGGCCCTATGAGAGTTGACCCAGACCCACATAACACCTTCGATATGGAATGCTCAACCAATCTCTCCAACCACCAGACCACTACTAGCCCTGACCCACATAACACCTTCGATATGGACTGCTCAACCAATCCCACCACTGCCACCAGTGTAATAAACCTTGTCTCAGGTATGAGAAGTGTAAAGAGCCCACCCTACAGAATATTTCCACTGTGAGCATTTAATAATGGAGCCAGAACATCCCATGTACTATTTCACAGCACAGACACTTTATTAATTCACTCTTAGGAAATAGACAATAATAAATATGCAGTCAGATATTTTCCTTCCCCCACCCACTACAACCCCTTTAAAGCACAGCTACAGATCATTGACGGAATGCCATCAGCCGATGGACCTCCCAAGCATTAAATATTCAATCTATATTTCATAAGCAGTTTAATAATTCATCCTAATTAAAACGTCCTACACAATATACACAATACAATTAGTCTAAGATCACAATATATAATATCCGTGCACTGACTGACTGAATGTCTTTAGTGCTATGTACTTAACTTTCCACAAGGAAACGACCCCCCACAGGGTCGGAGCTGTGTCGTTGGCTCGGCTGTTCGTTTGTCTGTGTTGGTGTGTGGGAAACACCGCCGGTCCAACGCCGTGAGTGATCTCCGTGGGCTGTATGAGACCGCTCGCCCCAACTGGAGAGCGGAACAAGAGCACTCCTATGTCCCCGCTATATCTTACTCTCTCCCTGCCTAACGCAGGAACCTGGCCCTAAGTCCCTGACTATCTTCGCCGCCGGCAGCCCTAAACAGCGTGCGAACGGCACCCACCCCCCCAGTAGTGAGTGCACAAACAAATAGTTTGGTAGTTGGCTCAACGCCAGCAACAACAGAGCTCCGCTCTCCAGACACCCCGTAACATACTGAGCAAAACAGTTTCATAGTTTCACCTTCCTCAAACCAATCATGTCCAGCCGTGAGTGATCAGCGCGACGCACGTCTCACACTCAGGCGGTGGCCATCAGTCTGTGATTGACAGTTGTCATTTCTGACGTCACTCCAAGTTCAGGTTCACTACACTACAGTATTCATGAAAGGATATATAATGTTACGAGCAGATTCAAAGCCATGCATATATAGCCTACTTATCAAAACGTGTTACTTATATAGCATGACTGGTGCAAAGAATTCCGTTTATACTATCCTCTAAAAGTTGCTTGAAATCTAGAAGATAATTAGAAGGAATCACACGCTGTGTGCAATTTGCTGGTTCATGCTGTCAGGATCACAGGGTTGAGTTGACCAGACCAATCTAAGCACAGAACTGCGTGGCCCACCCCAATTATCTGTTTTGGGACTTGGGAGCTACACATTGATCTGACATCCTTAAGGCACTGCATGCCGTTCATGCTTTGAGGTTGTCTGAGCTGATGTGTTATTGAATAAAATATCAAAATGCATATAAAAATACTAATACATAATTTCTTCGTATGTGCAACATGTATTATTTGGGCCGTTTCTTTCCCACAGTCCTGTCTGCCTATATATATATTTTTTTTCCCCTAGACACTCAATTCAAACTTTAGAGCAGTAGCCTACGTCTCATGACATCTGTGATATTTACAGTATAGTGTGTGTGTGTGTGTGTGTGTGTGTGTGTGTGTGTGTGTGTGTGTGTGTGTGTGTGTGTGCGTGCGTGCGTGCGCGCGCACGTGCACGTGCATGTGTGTGCGTGCGTAAAGCCTTTGAGAAATGTTTCATATAAATATGTTTTATTATTTTCTCCAAATTTAGTCAGTATTCATTATGCCAATGAATTCCTCCCACTACTTGCCGCTGCTGTTGCACTCTAATGGCATTTCTTATGAATATCTATGATGGATATTTCAACATGTTCGTGTTTTATTTGTTTTTCTTTTCTTTTCTTTTTTGACTCATTATCTTCGCCAAGAGATCATGCGTTCACACCCAAAAGCAGAGCTGTGGGTGTGAAGACATACAAGCTGCTAAAAGTGAGAAGGAAGACGGGTTTGGTTCCGGAAGAGAGTGTCTGCCCTGAGGTCGGGGTTTGATCCCCGGCCGGGTCATACCAAAGACTCCCTGCTTGATACTCAGCATCAAGGGTTGGATGGCGTCATGTCCATGTGTACTTGTACAACAAGCTGCCTCACGCTACAGAAACAGGAGATAGGCTCTGCCCTCTGGGCCTCATGGCTCAGTAAGGCTACTTACTTACTTACTCAGGCTAATAAATGTCAATTTGGGGGTCCTTGACATGAAAAAGTTAGGGAACCACTGTAGTAGATAACAGTAGCACAGTTTGAAATTTGCACCATATGGCCAGAATAATAATGTAGTCTGTGTGTTTGACTAGGGTTATGACTGGATTGCTGAATTCCTAGTTAGTTAGTTACTTTGTGTATACTTTGTGTTACTTTGTGCAAAGAATAATCGAAAACCCATGAATATAAATTGACCATAATGCTTTGGTTCACTGCCCCTCCTTGTTGATAGGTAGTACTCCTTGTTGATGTAGTCCAGGCAGGTAGTGAGACCGATGCCTGCATGAGTCATCAGACATTTGAAATATACAAAAATATCAAAAAACACACAGTGATGTGACTGTTATGCTATGCAACACGGAAGCTGTTTACAAACCACAACTTTTCTTTTCATCGCGCTGATGCACGGTTATAAATTCACGCTTGGGAAAGCTTGGATTCCCTTCTTGCGTATACCATTGGGACATGCCCTGTGTACCAGCACCAGTACACGTACCATTGGGACATGCCCTGTGTACCAGCACCAGTACACGTACCATTGGGAGATGCTCTGTGTACCAGCAGACGTACACATACCATTGGGACATGCCCTGTGTACCAGCAGAGGTACACGTACCATTGGGACATGCCCTGTGTACCAGCACAGGTACACGTACTGTACCAATGGGACATGCCCTGTGTACCAGCACCAGTTGACCAGTACACGTACCAGTGGTTGGGACATGCCCTGTGTACCAGCACCAGTTGACCAGTACACGTGCCAGTGGTTGGGACATGCCCTGTGTACCAGCACAGGTACACGTACCATTGGGACATGCCCTGTGTACCAGCACAGGTACACGTACAGTACCAGTGGTTGGGAACCTCTGTAGGCCTAAACATTAAATCCTGATTTGATTATGAACTTCCTTCTGAAAAACCTATGTTTCTATGTCAGTGGTGGTGCTGTATTTGGCTGCGGACCCCCATCTGACTCCACCAGAAGAAAACATTTGAGTTAAAAACGTTCGCTCTGAAAGAATATATTCAAAGATTTGCGCCACATTTTCACGATTAAAAAAATAAATAGCAGATCTAGTGCCGCTATAAGCTTGTAAAACTTCATTTTAACCATGATAGATTCATCGAAAACTCCCGTCCTTTTTTTTCTGGTGACTGATATTGTCCTTCTAATATGTGAGGGGGCCGTGGTTTTTCCATTTACTGTTTTAATTTATTTTTAATAATTGTTTTGGGCAACAAAGTCTCATGCACACCTGGCAGGCTCTGAGATGGATGCGTAGGCAAGGCTCAATGAATTCAGAAAATAAGTGCACAATGACCCGCACACCGTCTGCACTAATACGAACACTTTATTTAGGCAACGTTTCGGTCAAATACCTTCTTCAGGCATCTGCTGAATAATAGTGACCAGATTTGCCATCGCGCAAATTCCAGCTTATCACCAGAGGAGAAAAACATTTTCCCAAAATGAGTTAATAGCACAGGCAGACTCTTCACATACTATAAGCATGTCTGAAATACGTGTCAGAGCTGAAATCGACATGTAAAGAAATAAATGCTTAAAGGTATATTCAGTGATTTCACTTCATTCAAATATCACTTATTTTTTTGGATAATCCTCCCTATTATAGAGTGTGCTGACCATATAAGGAGTTCCTCCCTGTCCCCAGTGAGCCCCTGGGGTCAAAAAACCCTAGTTTCAGTTTTGGTGGCGGGTGGCAAAGCCTTCATCCAATCAGGATGAGAGGGGCCTTTCTCCAATCATGATCGAGTGGGGGCGGGCCTTGGTGCACGTGCTGTTGGCCTGTTGCACTTCCCCCCACTGTAGTGCGTGCATGTGCACATTTTGTTACCGGGGCGGACTGGGTGGTTTTCCAAATCACTGAATGCTCCTTTAAACATGTAGCTATAGGTGTAAAATTAGAGACCACAGAAGTGAACCTTTCAAGCCTGTTTTCTCAACTCGCTGTTTTCTGTAAGACATTACTCTATAAGCCATATCTCCAAAACTGGTGGGTCAAACTGAACAAACAATATGTAAATTTGAAGCTATGATTCCCTGCTTTCATATGACATGGAAATGCCTGCAAATGCCTGAAGAAGGTCTTTGACAGTGCAGACGGTGTGCGGGTCTTTGTGCAATTTGTGCATATTTTTTCGGAATAATTGTTTTGGAAAAGAAGTGCATCCAGCAAGGAGGACTTAGGAGACAACAACATAGTTAAAGATAAATTAAAACAGTAAATGAAAAAAAAGATATGGCCCCCCTCACGTATTGGAAGGACAACAGAAAAAAAAAGTTGAGTGTTTTCAACTAATATCATGGTTAAAATGGAGTTAAAATGGGTTTGCATTTGCAGGGCAGCTAAAATGAATATCAAATATCGAAATACTGAATCGAGCAACTTAAAAACTGTCTGGGGTGTTCACATAAGACTGAGTAGATACAATTATCAAAGTTTTTTTTAAAGTGAAAGTTAAAATAAAAGCCTGGGTACCGAGGCTACTTAATTACTTCCTACGGCCTTGCCACACAACAAGTCTGCACCGTTTTATTTCAGAAACAATGTTTTCAAGTTATAATTATACTTGTAGCAGGAAATGTAATATTTGTGTGGCTTCGATCCATTATCCATGCCTCAGATGAAAAATGAAAAACACTGACAGAGAATACCGTCGTAATGGTGGAAACATGTGGGATGTCAAACTAAAGGGCACTCGTCATCAGAATCTCTGTCTCCCTCTCAGCTTTCTAAATTACATCTAAATTGTGAGAGAGAGAGAGGGAGAGAGAGAGAGAGAGAGAGAGAAAAACTCTCTCCTGCTGCTCCTCAACCCAAACAGAAAATTGTAGCTCTTCACACCACTCCACTAGATGGAGTGCCGTGATCCCCCCCCCCCCCCCCCTAAATCATGATCATCAGGTATTATGATTATACGATGAGGAAGATTTCATTTTTTAAAGTGTCTTGTTGTGAGGGGGAGGGGTTAGGGGATGATATTGTGATGTCATTAACACGGTGGCATTTCGGATTGGCCCTATTTGACTCAAAGGCTTTCAGCCTTCAGGAAGAAACCAAAAAATTCACAGGGAAGACATATATAACCACACGTGAGGGTCTATTAGAGTAATGTTACCGTAACTCCATAGACACAAATCAGAAAAAAGTATACAACAATCACGGCACTCCATCTTTAAGCACTATATACCATATTCACACAGCGTCCCCATCAGCTTCGCCTTATAGGTAAAACAATAGAACGGTATCAGCCGTGGCACCTGGGGACGGAGCCATACTTCCAATGACAGCGTGACAACCCCATAAAACAAATACCTGCCTCTACACGTCCCTGTGATGTATACAGATATTGTTTTCGAGGCAGTATCCCCCCCCCCCCCCCCCCCCCCCCTGTCAGCTCACGGTATATACGCTCGGTGCAAGAGTTAAGCTCTACAGAAGTCCGCCGTGGCGTTTCGTCGTCAATATAAATGCTAATGAATGGCGGTGGCGGCGCGGAGGCCACGCTGTGCCTTTGTCATGATAATATTATACGTTTGCCTCGGAGGAAGTTGCAAGGCTAGGCATTGAGCTACAGATGAGTGCGGGAGGCTTTGAAGATCCAAGGTAATATTATCTAAAGTGGAATCTCATGAAAAGCCAATGATTCTTTTAGTGTATGAGATTTCTGGGGGTCCCGACGGAGGGAGGGATAGAGAGGGAGAGTGAGAGAGAGAGAGAGAGAAAGAGAGAGAGAGAGATTTTGCCTACTACCTGTTGGTGACTGACATATAGAGTCTAGTCAGGGACTAACATTCAAACTGATCTCCAGTCAGCAGGTATAAGTCATCCCTTTAACCTACCAAATCTGAGCTTATAGCAGGTGGCTTCCTGCCTGGCATGGCATCACGCCAACCATCCTGTTATCTCTTTAAGCTAATGGGAATCCAAATAAAGTCTTAACTTTCTTTATTTGGATTTTAAGATGTCCCGATACTGTATCGGTATTGGAAAAGTATCGGTATCTGCCCTTATTTGTCATATCGGGTCATATTGGTATCGGCGAATATGCCAGTCTAACCACCGATCCGACACAGGGGTGAGGGGTTGACACTATGGGAGGTAAATAAAATGTTGGGGCATGTGAAGTTTGCTTTGGAGTTGCCCAAACTGCAAGTGCACATACTGTATGAGTGAGGAGTCTGCTATAAACACAACACGAGGTATATAGCTATAGCTATAGCTATAAACACAACACGAGATCACAACACTATCGGTATTCGGTATCAGTTAACACAAAAATTGTGGTATCGGGATCGGATCGGGAACGAAAAAAGTGTATCGGGACATCACTAATTTTTTTTTTTAATCTTTTTTTGTGGCTTTCGTCTTTATTTTATATATTTTTATGGAGGGATGGTCGCATGGAGTAAAGGCCATCGGGATCGGGAGTCGAACCCGCGGCACACTGCCAGACTGGATTACCAGCCAAGGTGCTTAGACCGCTGTGCCACGGCCCAGGCCAGGGACATAACTAATTTTAAGGATGGAATATTTTACTCAAATGGCTACTGTGTGCCGTGATTTTTGTATTTCTTTCCAGTTTTTCATGTGTTTATGAGGTGACAGTACTTCATTAGACCCCTTGGTGTGGTTGTTATGTGCAACAATGTCTTCCCTTTATATTTAGGCTTTCTTCCTGGAGGCTGAAAACTCTTGACAGTCAAAAAATCACACCCGTGTGAACTGAGTGGTGTAAGGTTTTATATAGCATGATCAGCTGTGGTCTGACGTAATGTCTGACGTTAAAGATCTTTGGCTAGGTAGACTCGTCTTCTGATGTGATGATTTGTGACCATGAAGTTGATTCAGCTGGAGTTTTTGTCCGATGTGAGGTATTATATAAGGTAAGGTATTATATAGCCTGATCAGCTCTGATCTGACGTAATGAAATCACACCTGGATGTGATTTCACAACTGGCTTTTTTTGTGCAGAGAAAATGACCATGGTTGCTACGGTCATCCAGTTCACCCGGGTGTGATTTAATTACGTCAGAAATTATTTTGAACATAGCAACCATGCTCATTTTTTTCTGCACACAAAAGCCAGTTGTAGGAGTGGTTTACACCACTCAAAAAATCAGACCAGTCTGAAGCGAGTGGTGCAACATCACCCCCTATTGGTACTCTAAGAGTACCAATAGTACCACAGGGGACTATCAGCCCCAACAGGGACGTGCACAGAATGTTAGAGAGGCAGGGGCTGAAATCCCGTAAGAGGGCACTCTTATAGCAGATCTACAAGCTCTCTGGGAGCTTGTAGATCAGCTATTTTCGGGGCGCAACCCAGCACTCTTTATCTACTGGAGATGCGGTGTAACAACATGGATTTCGAAACAACTTTGTTCAACACAAAATGCTATACGTTCAAGTTCAGGAGACTTCGGAAAAAAAGCAATTCCCCTGCAATGCTGCCTTCCAGTATGGCATTGAAAGGCATGGAAAGGAGAGGAGCGCATTTGCGTTACTTTCACTGTGCAGTCAATGTTGCATTCGTCGTCTGGAAAGGGCAGTTGTTTTACAGACGAGTAAAAGGGCACGTCCATGAGCCCCAATATATACAAGTAGGCCTATATGAACTAGTAAAATGTTTGAAATCAAAGTCTGCCTGGATGGATGGAGCCAGATGCAGCTTCTCCAAATCTCTCTGTTCCACAAGAGCTGATTTATATTTGGAGGATGAGGATTGACCGGGCTGGCGTAGACGATTCACTGTGAACTATTTTAACCCATTTATAGGAGCATTCAGTGATTCGGGTGATTTGGAAAACAACAAGATGTGCACATGCACGCACTACAGTGGGGGGGGGGACACAACAGGCCAACAGCACGCACACCAAGGCCCGCCCCCACTCGATCATGATTGGCGGAAGGCCCCTCTCTATCCTGATTCTCTTCCAGGCAGGACCCCCCATGCAGGCAAGCAGGCACACAACATAGTCGGACGAAAAAGTATGAATCAGGCTTAACCCATTAAAATCATCTTTAGGGGCGCTCTTATCATCGTACACCATCATATCAGACATCATCTCATTCCAATCAGAATTTGCGTCCTCACCTTCGTCTTCAATGTTTGTCTTATACGCAATGCTTGTACACTCCAAGCTGGCCATTCATTGTCAATGGTTGTGTTAGTACAACATTTGGGCTATACACACACACCAAAACAAAAGCTGGATGGG
Source organism: Electrona antarctica (assembly GCF_951216825.1). NCBI lineage: Eukaryota > Metazoa > Chordata > Actinopteri > Myctophiformes > Myctophidae > Electrona > Electrona antarctica. The sequence goes on from NC_136808.1 coordinate 24,416,471, forward strand.
GCTATCGCCCCTCAAAATAAATAGCAGATATACAAGCTCATATAGTACATCACTAGTACAAGCTTGTACATCTGCTATTTTTGAACATTTTTGAAAAATCGTGAAAATGTTGAATCATTCTGAATTAAGAAAAACGTTGAGTACTACTAATTTTAATTTGTAGAATTGGCCTCATGTCTTAATGGGATAATTCTACAAAATGTCTATCTACAACATGTCTTATCACCTTTTACCATTTTAACTAAAATCTTTGCTTCTGGGGGGTCATATTTTGAGATGGGGGTCAGTGGCCAAATACAGAAAATTCTGGAGGTCCTTGACATGAAAAAGGTTGAGCACCACTGACATAGAAACTCATTCAGAAAACTGTAATCGACATCAGTCCAAAATGGGTTCATTATTTTCTCGGCCCATCTCTGTCTCTCGTTTTGTCCTCTATCTATCTCTCTCTCTCTCTCTCTCTCTCTCTCTCTCTCTCTCTGACACTCTTGTTGAACTTTTAGGGGATATATTTTCTTTTGGCTTGTTCCTGCAGTCACAATTATATCTTATCTGACATGACATTATATATTTGATACTCTTCGCTATTCGCTGAGAGAAAGATAATCAGTAACTGGGAAATGAACAACTACCTCCCCGGAGGGCTTACTACAGTACAGTACAACAGCTGTGTGGAATTGGACACCGTATACTAGGATGTGCTCCGTCGATCCCAATCATCACGGCGGTCGATGTCACCGGCGTTCAGTGGCGTGCACAGACATTTTCCAAAAGGGCACATTGCTGTCCAGAGGGCAGGGGCAGGTGGTGCTCTAGCACCCCCTTGATTTTAGTTTCAGTCATAGTCTCTTGAATAGTTTTCATTTAGTTTTAGTCACATTTTTCTGGAATGTTTTAGTGTTTTGTCTAGTTTTAGTCGGCTAAATATCATAAGATTTTAGTCGACTAAATCTACAGTTGATTCAGTCAATTAAAATGTGTTTAGGCGGGCCTTGATGCCCAGTCATAATGACTGATTTTACACTTGCTGAAAATAGCCGATCTACAAGCTACGAGCTTGTAGATCGGCTATTTTCAGCATGCAACCAAGTGTAAAATGACTTACACTGGATCTCTTGTCCATTAGTCCCTTCCTAACATTTTCGACTAGTTTGTATTTGTTATTGTTGACAAAATTGTCACTAGTTTTAGTCACCATAGCTTAGTTTTCATTTAGTTTCCATTTAGTTTTCGTCAGTGAAAAAAAAAGGTAGTCGACGAACATTTTTTTGTCATAGTTTTAGTCGACGAAACAACACTGCCCCCCCCCCCCCCCACACACCCCGACTCCACACATCTGCGAATGGATCTGCTGACGACGTGCCTGCATGTCAAATCGACTCTGAAGGTCGTTGAGGTCGACGGGTCATGACAAAACGCAGGAGGCGGAATGGCTTCAGTTATTGATCACATAATAGGACTGTGAAAGGCCCGGCGTGCACGCTGCAGCCCCATGGTCGTTATCAACACGGAAATACTGGCGTATACGTGGCGTGCAGGGGGTTGTTATTTGTCTAACGACTGCACGGTAAATGTCATCCCGCGTGTGCTTTATATTCCGCCGCGTCTCGATCTGTACCGTCCGTGACATTAAATCACAAAATGCCGTAAACACCATGAACCCGCCGGCCTTCATATGGCATCCCCATGCATTCTGGGGGGCCGCTCAATCGGTGAAAGTAGCAGATCTATCCATAAAAGCTTGGCTTGTGTGAGCTTGTCGATCAGCTATTGTCGGGGGAAGAGATTTTTTTTTAAGAGGGGAAAAAGGGTAACGGACCAAGTAGACACCGGTCGACTAGTATAGGACTATAGCTTGGCAGATAACTGTAATAATCGTTCACTTGCGGATACAAGCACCAACATTTACACACATGATACTCCTTAGGGATTGCTCTTTTGATAGAAACCATTGTGCCAAATACAACTCAGTGGTTCAGTGGTTAAGGATGAAGTTATATTTTTTCAAATTTAAAAATTTAAAAATGGTATGTTTTGATCGTTTCATTGAGACGTAACATTACTTGTTAACTTGAACCACTCTCTCTGGTGTCCATATTTTAGGCAGCCATGTGGACATTCAGATGTGTTGCCCCCTTAAAAAGAAAAACAAGGCTGATCTACAAGCACACAATGGGTCGTGAGGTGACACATTGAGAGCTTGTATAGGTAATTTATTTTCGCCATGAAGTAGCCTATAGCTATAAAATAGGACATGAACACTTGTGTCCCTATTCTGGGGGTAAACATTCAGAAGCAACAGCGGCAGCTGCTCACGGGTATAGAGCTGTCGGATGGGAACCGTGAGGTTCCCTGCAGTACGAACCCGGGCTCCTCCAGAGTTAGTGTCAAAGTGTCCTTGAGCAAGACTCTGAACCCCGAATTGCTCCCGATGTGCAGGTTTGGTGCCTTGCATGGTTTTCTCCACCAGCGTGCGTGCGTGCGTGCGTGCGTGCGTGCAATGGGTGAATGTAATGCACAATCTCTGTAAAGCGCTTTGAATAAAAAGTGCTATGCACTATTTACCATACATACAAGCTCACAAGTAATTGTAGTCTTGGAGATTGGGTATTTTCATTCAATAAATTAAAGGCCTAATATAGAGCCCTGGGGGGACCCCGGGAAACTGTATACACCAGCTGTGTCCAAAGTGCAGCCCGCGGGCCAAATGCAGCCCTGGGGCTAATTTTATACGGCCCGCAGCTTCATACTTGAATTGTATTATGAACGGCGCCCAACAGTATGGGACATTTGTAAGTGTTTTAACCTGGGCATTTCCCACAGCATAATTCCTTGTTCCTTGTATTTGTTTTATTTCTATTTTATTTGACCTTGCTTACTTGGTTACATTTGGTAATGTGACATAAGGCTGAAAAAAGGCTGAGATACACTTTTTGTTCACAGCACCAAAAGACCATTGATATTAAATATTGATGATGATATAGTTAAATAGAATCGTTTAAATCCGAAGCTAAATTATATACTTGGCCCTTGGGGGGTTTTGATATTTTCTAATATGGCCCCCTTTGAAAAAAGTTTGGACTCCCCTGGTATACACCATTATATGGTTAACTGTACGTTACTGTTGTTTTCCAAAGTATGTCATCATAATCCAAGCAAAGTCATCTTAAATCCCACCCTCGGAGCACTCCAGAATATACGTTGCTGCTCTTTTAGGCAGACATAATTGAGGAGAAGTCTTATAGCTTTGCCCTGCGTGAGATTTGCTGAGTGTTTGCATTTTGGAGAAGCCCCATCATCAGCTCTCAGGAGTCCCACATGAGCCCCCCCCCCCCCCCCCCCCCCCCTACCACTAATGGGGCATACCACTTCCACCGGGGTCCTCGTCTCCCGAAAGTGCCTGGATCTGCAAAAAAAAAAACACAGCACAGTGCCTCCAGCCCAACCATACATCATGTCCAGCACTCAATCTACGAGGTGTCTGACTTTAGTCTGTTCACACGCATCGCAGAGCCAAAACATTGGAAATGTAACCAGCTGATGAGACTGGATATGAGGAGTATAGGAGGAGGGATGCTCCGTTCAGGTTGTTTGGGACCGATAGCGATCACCGATTGTTTTTCTCATGATCGGCCAATACCGATACTGATCTTGTGAAATGTTGCAAATTTTAATATTTCCAAAATGATTATATGTCAAAACCCACATCAAAACTGTTCCTGTGTGTGGGGAGGAACGGGATAATGTTTAGGCCTGTCACAAAAATGCAAAATGATGTTATACTATACTGTATCCGATTGACATGTATACCACTTAAATGGTGTAAAAGATCAGTTTCTCCAGATAGGGTAAATGCAGATTACCGATCAGAGTGAATATCAGCCGATATGGCCGATTATCGTAGCATCTCTAGATCTCAGTAAATTCATATAGTTCAGGGTTGACTAATACTATGACAAAACATGTTTGTCGACTATACCTTCTTTCACTGATGAGTACTAAATGGAAACTACATGAAAACTAAGCTATGATGACTAAATATAATGACAATTTCATCAACAAATAAAAAACAGAAATGTTAGATTTAGTCGACTAAAGTCTTACGATATTTAGTCGACTGAAACTAGACTAACACTAAAACATGTCAGGTGACTAAAATGTGACTGAACTAAATGAGAGACTATGACTAAGACTAAAATCAAAATGTGGCTGTCAAAATCAACACTGTCATAGTTGTAGTGCACCCTATGCTTCTTTGTACCTGGAACAACAATAACCAATCAAGCTCTCGGTAATCCGTTGTAAGCTTGTATAGACTATTCTATTTTTGAATAATACAAATAAAAAAATAAAATAAAAATGACCCATCTTGATATGCCATACCCAGGGCTCCGTTGCAGCAAGCAAGATCCTCGTAGTGGTGAAGCCTGGAAGGATCTACTGCCTTCCACTGGTCCCTCCCTTCTATATGTCTATAGATAAACTTTTCAAATTAAAAAAAGTTTTTTTAAATTATTATATAACAAAAAGCAGCCACACAATATGTAATGGATTTCTAACACAAGCAGCAAGTCTGTGCAAATTGACTCTTTACCAGCTATGCTACAATAAGGGATTTATGAAAATATAATAAGTAAGACGCCTGAGGGCGAGAAGCGACCTCGCCCTTGGTCGCAATAATAAATACAAATCCCTCAACTAAACAGTGTGCCTTGGAGCATTTCTGGAGTATTAGACATTGCTCTCTAGGAGACTTTATTGTAACCCTCTCCAAAGAGCACCTGATTCCAGTTTCACACAATTACGGACCCACACAATGCTTCTATAGTCCTTTAAATATAAAACTTTATTTGGACAAAGGTTTGCAATAACATCACGTAGTATGGGGGGAACTGCCCATAGATCCAAAGTCTTGTTAGTATGGGTACATTCCAGAAAGCAGTGCTGGCGAGCAAAATGCATCCTGATCGTGATCACTGCCCACGATACCCTGAAATGCCACTGAGCATTTTTCAGGCTATTAGACATCTAAAATATGTCTAAGTGACCGCCTTAAAATAAATGGTTTATAAATGGTCTATGAATGCAAGTTTTTTTTTGCAGTCTAGGCTTAGATTAGACGTTGAATTTGGGGATTTAGTATTGTGTGAGAGGTGTGGCCCGTAAAATGTGTTATCTTGTGCCACAGCCAAGTCCCTAAAACACCTTCATTACCCCTTACATTATGCATAGGTGTGGTTTGGGCGTTACAATGATTAAACCAATCACCGTGCCACCTGCCTTTGCCTTTAAGAGATCCATTATCCATTTAACATTATGATTTACACTATGGCCCATGGCCATGGAAGAGCGACACATGTTGCTGCCTTGAATTATAGCCTATTTATATTTGATACAGAGGCCGGGTTGTTTTGTGTCGAGTAGCTCCAACACAGCCTCACTCGTGCAAATCTAATAACCTCTTTGACTAGACAATTAAACACAATAAGCACAAGGAATTGACACTGCTGATTATAGTAAAATTCCAATCACAGAGATTTGTGGAGAATTAAGACAGAACGAGACCTCTGATCTGTGAATGTTGTGCAACATGGCTCAAACCGAGGCAGCTCCAACTCAGGTCTCACCGTCTCAGAGTCAGGAGCGCATTCTTTTATCAAACAGAATTTGCATTAGGGGTGGTTTGAAGAGGCACTTTCCATTGTCCTAAACCTGTGTGCATAAGATAGCAAATATAGGGAAAGCGCATCAACACGCCTACAGACACACCTCCACCCGCAAGGAGTCGGCAAAATGAATAGTGGGTTGTGTGGCCGCAAGATAACGTTTACGCATAGTGGAAGCTCCTAAATGTGTAATTCACGGAAAATGTTTATTACTTGAGGATAAAGCATGGCATAAGATGGAGCCCTTACACTATGGCCCATGGCCATGGAAGAGCGACACACGTGTAAGATAACGTGTACGCACAGTGGAAGCTCCTAAATGTGTAATTCACGGAAAATGTTTATTACTTGCGGATAAAGAATGGCGTACGATGGAGCCCATAGCCTATTTATATTTGATACAGCGGCCGGGTTGTTTTGTGTCCAGTATAGCTCACTCGTGCAAATCTAATAACTTCTTTGACTAGACAATTAAACACAATAAGCACAAGGCATTGACACTGCTGATTATAGTAAAATTCTAATCACAGAGATTTGTGGAGAATTAAGACAGAACGAGACCTCTGAGCTGTGAATGCTAAAGCATGGCATAAAAAGATGGAGCACTATATCTATCTCCCTCTTAATGTTTATGATGGTGTTTAATCGTGCCGAGCAGGCAGAAAATGCTGCAGAGCCGAACGCGAATAACGAACAAAAATATTGGTTAAATGAAATCTATTCGTGAGTTGTCTGACTGAATTGGCATAATATGTGACCATATACCATTAACACTTAGGCCGCTAGCATTTATTGAAAAATTAGGATCTAATTCACGCCAGCATTTTTTTAATTTGAGCTCTTATTTTGAAAAGCCGCCATTTCCGCTCCACAAACAGTAGTCCTAAGTTAGGACTTTTCACACAGCTGGGCGGGCCTTGTTTACAATGTGAATCCAGGCCGGAGCTCTGGAGAGCTCTAGATCGTCAGCTCTGTGCCGTCAAAGAAACGCTGTTTTGACCAAAAATGCCATCTGGGACAAGGAATAGGAGATACAGGCGATTGAAATAAATGGATAGAATGGATTCTTATGGCGACGACGATCTAAGATGGGCGATCCAGTGCTGTGCTAACAACACAGCTAGCTAACCGGCAAACGTGAGTAGCATTTTGCTACTCACGGAACCGCGTCGTGTTCACAGAGTGTGCACCCAGAACAATGCACCGCACCGTGACATTTTAGCACATGAAACATTTTCTCAAAGCACTTTATTCGGAAAGCTATCTATAGGTTTCAAAAGATACGAGTCGTGGGGACGCATGGATTGATCTCCTGCTGCTCAGCCGTATTGTGTGATTTCTTTCTTTCTTTCTTTCTTTCTTTCTTTCTTTCTTTCTTTCTTTCTTTCTTTCTTTCTTTCTTCTTCTTTCTTTCTTTCTTTCTTTCTTTCTTTCTTTACATGTTACTCTTTTTGATACAGAGACAGTCATGGCGGCAAGACTAAAGGTGGTCATGCACACCGGCCGCGTTTTTCGGAAAACCGATGGAGAAACGCCGCTTAAAAATCTGAATTCGCACCCGGTGTGTGGAGACCTTAACTGTTCGGGAGAGGAGAACAACATATTTTTTATAGCACAATGCAAGACATTACTCTATAATAAGCCATATCTCCAAAACTGGTGGGTCAAAGTGAACAACCATCAATTCAAAAAGCTATGATTCCCTGCTTTCACATGACATGACAAAATCATCAATTCAATGACTTAGCCTCGGTCAGAAAATATATATTATGTCCTTGTCTGTGGTTATGAATATAAAAAAGTCACTTTTTAGCTGATGAGGCAGAATGATCAGTGCCAACAGACAGTCAGAGCGTCTTGTTCTGTTGATGTATGTGTTGAAAGGCTCTTTGGAGATCACACATATACAGTACACTGTTGATGTATGTGTTGAAAGGCTCTTTGGAGATCACATATATACAGTACACTTCCACTTCTCGTTTCTGCAGCTCAGTGTGTTGAGCATATGGCTGGAGATTTGGAGATATTTGCTCAGAGCCTGATTTGTACTTGGTCGAGCACGGGTGTCACTCACTGAAAATACCTAATCTGCAAGCTCTATATGGTAGAGCTTGCGACATGGGCACTCACGTGCGGATGGATTCATTAATAATATTATAATTATCATGTTAATCATGTTATTTTGGTGTATGTCACTGTACATTTTGCACGTAGTCGTAGCCTATAGGTGAAGGCTGTCCTCGCCATTGAATTCATATAACTATTAGCAGAGTATTGGACTCGAGACTCGATGACTCGACTCGAGTCAGACTCGAGTCATTGATTTGACGACTTGCAACTCAACTTGGACTTGAGGGTAAAAACTTGAGACTCGACTTGACTTGTAAGACAATGACTCCAGACTCGACTCGACTTGAGACAAGCTGACTCGGACAACTTAAGTAACCGGCCTGTCCGGCAGAGTATTGGACTCGAGACTCGATGACTCGACTTGAGTCCGACTCGAGTCATTGATTTGACGACTTGCAACTCGACTTGGACTTGAGGGTAAAAACTTGAGACTCGACTTGACTTGACTTGCCCACAACAGAAAAACTTGAGACTTGCTTGAGACTTGGACCAAATGACTTGCTACTCGACTCGGACTCGGATCGGAGAGACTCGTGCAATTGTCTGACTATTAGGGGCAGCTGGGGAAGTGCAATTAACCCATTTAGAACTGAGTACGCATCTGTATCACCCTGTAGCTTTTAACCATGCACCATTATTTTAAACTTCAGCTGTTGAAAAATAGATCTACAAGCTCGTATCTGCTATTTTTTGAAAAAGTAGTGAAAATGTGTGCACATCTTTGAATATATATTCCTTCACAGCAAACTCATATCTTTGCTTCTGGGGGGGTCCCTGGAACAACATATTTTTAGATGGGGAGGTCGGCGGCCAAATACAGATAATTGTGTGGGTCCTTTTCAGAAAACTGTCAGGATTTAGAAGACCTTTGTAGAATGTGGTCTCAGGTCTTAAAGGCTTAACATGAGCACCAATGGGGAGAAGGCAGACGTTAGTTATATATAGTCTTGCTCAGAGACACTTTGGACACATAGATTGTGCGGCCCATGCAGGGACCGTCTGATTCCCAGACAGCCTCTCTGTCTCTACCCACTCAGCTATGGCCTCCAGATTAGATATCCTAGCCAACCGAGAGGAGAGCAATATCATTTCTTCAAGGCAATCTATAATTTTTTTTTCTCAATAACCTTTTAAAGCTGCATAATATTCTTTGCCAGTTTGTGCCCAGACTTCTACAAGCCCTCCGCTGTGCATTTTAAACGATTTGAAAAGAAGAAAGGAAGAAGAGAAAAAAACGTTTGCAGGTGCGTCGAGACAAGCATCAAATCATTCTAAGCTGCACTCTGACTTAAAGTCAAGTATCAATTTATTGAATCCAATGAGTTGTTTCACAAGGACCTTAATCAGGATATGGATTCTTTCTTGAGGATGATTATAAGTCCCATATATTTACCTCCCTCCCTCGGCTGCAAACTCTAATTTCACTGAGAGGAGTTCACTTCAAGAATACTGTACATGTGAACAGATCTGTATTGATTGATTGATTGATTGAAGAATTTATTAACAGTTTGCAGAATTACAGTACATTTCAAGCACAAACTCAATACAAAGGCTGTTAACTGTGAGTGGACGACCCAATTAAGCATTACACTTGTTTCCAACAGGGTCCACCATGTTCAAATCATCAAAACATTTAGAGACGTACAAATAGACACTTCTATAGACAGAACAGGAATTCATCAAAAAGGAGGTAAAAAGGGAAAAGAAATATATACAGTGAGGGGAAAAAAGGGGGGGGCGGGGGGGGGATTCAGATTTTACGGGGGCCAGTTTCGAATTGCAGCCATCCGTAGGTGCCCTTTGAGAGCGGTTTTGAAGGAGTCAAGGGATTCGCATGTCTTAATAATAGTTGGTAGGGCGTTCCACATTTTGGTGGCATAGGAGCGAAAAGAATTTAGTCCCTTGTTTGTGCCGAATCTGGGTTGTACATGGTTCGTTGCACTCCCTCTGGTGTTGTGGGTGTGGACTTCGTTAACATTAAGGAAGTATCTAGACAGGTACATGGGTATCTTGGTGGTGTATCGAATCTTGTGGACCAGACCCATTGCAAGTTGCTGTACTCTGTCGTCGACCCTAAGCCATTCCAGCCTGTCGAAGTGGGCAGGGGTGAGGTGGGTTCGGGGGGCTAGATCAAGTAGGAGCCTGACCAGTTTGTTTTGGGAAGTCTGGAGCCTGGTTTTAAGGGCCTTTGAGGTGCTGTGGTACCAGGAGGTGCATGCATAGTCAAAGAAACCCTGTACAAGGGCTCCTGTTAAGGTCTTCAAGGTGTTTTTGTTGACCAGTGAGGAGATCCTGTAGAGGAATCTTGTTCTATGGTTGACTTTTTTGATTACGTTGGTGGCCATTTTATCACCGGAAAGATTAGCCTCCAGGATGGAACCTAGGTAGGTAATTTCATCTTTACGTGTGATAACATTGTCACCCACTCTAACCAAGAAGCCATTTGCCTTGCTGAGATTACTAATAGAGCCAAAGAGAATGGATTCAGTTTTTCCCAGGTGTAAAGATAGTTTGTTATCAGCGAGCCAGGTGCAGATTCTACCGAGTTCAGAGCTGAGGGCATTTTCAACCTGCAGTTTGTCCCTGTCCGAGACCAGCAGTGCTGAGTCATCTGCGAACAGGAACAAGTTGCAGTCACAGGCTGAAGTCATGTCGTTTACATATATTAGGAACAGTAGAGGCCCTAGTATGCTTCCTTGTGGAACGCCACAGCTCACTGGGAGGGGGGGGGACAGTGTTCCGTTCACTTCCACCATCTGTTCTCTCCCCTCCAGGTAGGATTGCATCCAGCTCACTGATGTGCTATCGAAACCAATTGCTTTTAGCTTGTTAACCAGTATGGAGTGGTTCACGGTGTCAAAAGCCTTTTGGAGGTCCAGCATGACCATGCCGCAGTATTTGCCAGCGTCCACCTCTTGTTTGATGTGGTCGCTTAAATAGAGAAGGCATGTGTCAGTGGAGTGGGATGTTCTGAAGCCAGATTGGAACTCGTACAATAATTTGTTAGTGGCAAGATACTTTTCAACCTGTTCATAGACTATTTTTTCCATCACTTTCGAGATGGAACTAAGAATAGAAATAGGGCGGTAGTTGCCGGGGTCTAATTTACTCCCTTTCTTGTGCAAGGGGGTTACTTTGGCCAGTTTGAAATCTTGGGGGACCTGTCCCTGTTTGATGGAGAGGTTTACTATGTGGGTGATGATTGGAGCTATAGAGATGGCTGAGTCTCTGAGAAATTTGGAGGGAATGTTGTCATGGCCTGTGGCCTTGTGGGGTTGGAGGGCACTCAGTTTCTTAATTATCTCATCAGTTGTTACCATAACTAGTTTAAAATCGTCTTTACAAACACCTAGGTTTTTGTAGAAGGTTGTAATGTGCTCTACACCAAAGAGCCCAGAGTGGGAGGGCAGTTTGTTAACCAGAGTTGTTGCTATGTTTGTAAAGAAGATATTCAAGTAGTTGGCCACATCAAGGTTGTCAGTGATGAGAGTGTTGTCAGATTTGATGTTTATGTTCGAAAATCTGGTTTTTAGTTTCTGACCATAGCTTAGTTGATTGTTTAGTAGCTTCCAGAGCTCATGAGGATTGTTTTTGTTTTCCTGAGCTTTATCATTAATGAAGTTACTTTTAGCTGATTTGGTCATGGCAGTTACACTGTTTCGTAGTTTGATTCGTTGTGTATTAAGGTTGTTCAAACGAGCTTGGCGAACACTGTCGAAGCGCTTGGCTAGCTTTGACTTGCATTTTAGAACTTCAGAGCATTTTTTGTCTCTGGCTTTCATTGCAGCCAGTATGTCCGAATTCATCCATGGTTCCGAGCGGGTTTTGCCCCTGGTGGTTCTCAAAGGAGCCATGTTGTTCAGTACTGATGTAAATTTGGTTTTGAAGCCAAGCCAAGCTTCTTCGACAAGTGTGCTTTTAAGCTCATCGGACCAATCCAGACTCTCCAATACTTGGTTAAAGACCTCACTAGAGTAGGTTTTGAGGTCCCTTGATATGACTGTTTTGTGGCAGCCGGTCTTAAGTTTTTGTATTTTGCGGGTACAGAATATCATAAAATGATCACTAAGCCCACATACAATAACCCCTTTCTTGGAGATTCTGGATTTGTCCGAGGACAGAATGAGATCAATGACAGTTTGAGTAGAATCACACACTCTAGTGGGTTGGGTAATTAGCTGACTGACACTATGTAGATCACAGAACTTACTGAATGACTTAAACACAGGTGCTTCCTTACGTTGCATGTCTGTATTTTAGTCGCCAATCAGGATTTTCTCTACACATTCCTCCTCAGCTAAGCACCCCTCAAGTATATCATAGAACCCATGTTGGTCAGGCGGTCTAAATTGAATCAACTATAGTTCGAACGATGCAAGTTGGGAGCCAATCTATACTCAGCTCACAACGTGTCGATTGTAGATTGGCTATTTGAACTATTCACAGATGTTTTTCAAATTAAAAAAAGGCAAAGTAGTTGAGGGATGAGAGGTTTAGCATGGACGAAAATAGAACCCTATATCTGCAATGTTTTGCTATTTTCGAGAAAAGAAAAAAATCAGATCCGTCTGAACTGAGCGTGCGTGCGTGCGTGCGTGCGTGCGTGCGTGCGTGCGTGCGTCTGAACTGAGAGTGCGTGCATGTGTGCATTCGTGCGTGTGTGCATTCGTGCGTGTGTGCATTTGTGCGTGCGTGCGTGCGTGCGTGCGTGCGTGCGTGCGTGCGTGCGTGCGTGCGTGCGCTGCAGTGGTCAATGGGTGAGTGCTCAATGTGACTGCAAGGATCAATAGGTCATACTGTCTAAACAGCAAGGTCAAAGGTCCTACTCTAAACACCCATAGGAAAAGACAGACAGACGCCACATACAGTAAAAAACATGTTTGAAAAATAATGTTGGACTAGTACTTCTAAAACAGACACGTCGGCCTCACGCAAACCCCTGTGATCTTTGGCACCTCACGTTGGTATAAACACTGGTCTGCTGTACTGCCTTAATTATTCTGACTCAACCAGAAGTGTAATATTCATGGGGTTTTGGGACATAGTCGGCGCATCGGTGGCAACACTCCAGGTTGCAGTGAAAACAGGGTGAGGCAGACAGGCCCGGGTTGTGTGCAGTGGTGGTGGTTACTTTACTTGAGTCTTTCCAATTTCCAATACTTTTACTTCTACTCCACTACATCTCAGAGGCAAATATTGTACTTTTACTCCACTGCATTTATTTGAAAACTTTAGTTACTAGTTACTTATTTTGATTATTATTACAAAACATAGGCTACATTAACCAATGAAATGGGACATTCTGCATAATGAGTAGGCCTACTTTTAGTTTTCGTACTTCAAGTAAATTTTGATGTTAATACTTTTGTACTTTTACTCAAGTACATTTTGAATTATTTTACTTGTAACATAGTAGTTTTACATTGCAATATTGATACACTTAAAATGGAGTGCCGTAATTAAAAAAAAAAAATCCAGTCCAGTTTTTTCATGTGTTTATGAGTTGACAGTAGGCCTACTACATTAGTCCCCTTGGTGTGGTTGTTATGTGTAATGATTAGGGGTGTAACGAACTTTAGTGGGGGAACACCCCTTCCAAAACAGTGTATTTAGAAAGATCTAACGAAAATGGAGCCCTATATGACTAAACTAAAATAGAAATTTGCTGCCAAAAACAACACTGGCAGGCTCTCACAACAAATGGGAGTTATGGGCTTCACAACCCTGGCACATCACCTCTCTCTCTCCCTCCCTCTCTCTCTCTCTCTCTCTCTCTCTCTGTATTTATTCATCGCCACCAATAAGGGTATTTTCTCATTTCCTGTATTTAAGCTCTGTTGCTTCACAGAAGCCTGCTGGCTCACAGAACAGAATCCATGCGGTGTGTAATGCAACTGTAACTATATGTCCAGCACTACAGTGTCCTGGGGTTTTAATCTCTGCAGAGTGGATTGTGAGTCGCACGGCTTACGGGGAAATCGAGAGGAGATATCAAAGGTTCACGGTTGTGTATGTTATTTTCCAGTCGATGTTAAATAGCTATACAGCACGGTAAAAAAAAACATGCCATGCTGCATAAAACTGACAGCCACAGATAATCAAATGAATGATGCGGTGCATGTGTTAATGTGCATATACTGTACTATCGACTACAGGCTACAGTATGCTTGCACATTAGCACACCAATTTCTATGGGCAAATCTAACACTGCCATTGATCATTTGATTATCCGCAGTTGCTTAGTAACCAGTGTTGATTTTGACAGCAAATTTAGATTTTAGTTTTAGTGTATATATGTAGTCTTTTGAATACTATTCATTTAGTTTTAGTCACATTTTAGTCTCCATGGAATGTTGTAGTGTTAGTCTAGTTTTAGTCAACTAAATGTCATACGATTTTAGTGGACTGAAATGTATTTTGCCGGGCATTTTACCTTTGCTGAAAATAGCCGATCTACAAGCTCACAACGCGGCGCGTTGTGAGCTTGTAGATCTGCTATTTTCAGCATGCAACCAAGTGTAAATGACTTGTGTCTTTTACTTATCCTGGAGCTCTTGTCCACTAGTCCCTTCCTAACATTTTAGTCTATAGTTTGTATTTGTTGACGAAATTGTCAATAATTATATTTAGTCTCAGTTTTAGTCGTCATAGCTTACTTTTAATTTAGTTACCAGTTTAGTTTTCGTCAGTGCAAAAAGGTATAGTCGACGGACATTTTTCGTCATAGTATTAGTCAATAGAATCAACACAGTTTATAGTAGCTTTTAGAATGTATAACCAGAACAAACAAACAACAACATCAGCCTAGACCCTTTAAAGTCAAACGGAGGATGTGCACTGTGTCCGTGTTGTTGGCATATACTGTTGTGTCACAACAGTGGTATAACGGAATCCTGCTGCCGTGCATCTAGAATCCCTTTTTGATAAACGCCTAAGCTGTTTTTCTTCTCGGTGGGATTCCTCCTCATTCATCCCGGTCGGTGTGTGTGTGTGTGTGTGTGTACATCACACGCCGAGCCTGTGTGAGAGAGAGGCAGCCAGATAACACCCAGACTCCGCTCCGCTTCGTGTTGTTTTGTGGGATTTAAACGCAGCCAAATCTCTGTCATGATCTAAATGCAGACAACAGATTAAGTATCCCACCAGGGGGACGTATACAGCAACAACCTGGACCAACATGAACCGTACAGAAGAAGAATCCCTTATTCTGGGTGTTTCGTAATAGGCAAACAATTCTGCGGAAATATAGGCAAACATTTGGCATAAGAGGTGCGCATTCAAACTATAGCAGTGGAAAGCGACACTGGCTCCCTATATTGGTTCGCCAACCTATGTGCCCGCCTCCCCTCCTATGTGTAAATGTATGCATATGCCAAACGAATGCCAAACTTCAGTGGCGTGCACATAGCCTGGCTAATAAGCCAGACTAATATCACACAACACTGTCGCGGTATATTAGTCTGGGCTGGCTCCACTTGGATTTCATTTCCCGGGGGGCGGGTTCATACAATGTCTCTTTGACGCAATTGGTCAGAGCTACTGTCAGTCAAAAGGTCTCAAGCATTGAACGTCACTGTACCAAAGCCCGCCCATATTGCATACCGTGTCCCGATTGGCCCGACCTGTTCTCGGTTGTAGGAAAGAGGCGTGCTACGTGAGCCTCGCCAGACCGTACTCCGCTGGTAGGCAATTTTTTTTTGCCAACGGCTGATTCGGTCTGGTTTATTAACCAGGCTAGCGTGCACAGACATTTAGAGGGGCAGGTGCTCAAGTGGAAAAAAGGGCACATTGTGCAGCGCGTGGAACTGGCCGGTTGCCTAGTGTGAAATGTATAGATTTTGGGACATGAATAATATATAAGCATTTTTTTAAATCAAGAATTGATCAATGTCACCATGGTACAGTATGAACTGTACTTCAGTGTACTTCGACTGTACTTATTTTTGTACGTACACTGTACGTACAAAAAAAAGGGGCACATTACTGTCCAGAGGCCAAGGGCAGGTGGTGCTCTAGCACCCCCTAGTGTCTATCTGTGCACGCCACTGCCAAACTTTTTCAGTGCTGCGGCTGCTGCCTCAATACTCAGCTCTGAGTACTGAATGGTAGACCCTCCCATTTCCATTGTCTCAAGAGTTTTCAACATTTCTGATGGCATACAAAACCGGGCAAAGTGTGTAACTTTTTCTTTAATTGAAAACGTCACACAGCATGAAAAGAAAACAGGAAAATCATGAATCATAAATCATGAATTCATAGTGACAGATGGAAGCCAGATCGAATCAAAGACTGCCAAATACTCATGTTTACCAAAGGTTCTCCATGCACTGCTGTGAAAGTATACCCTCATGCAAGCGACTGGCTGGTTTTCCATGATGGAGCAGGATAATTTGGCCCCAATGTCCTCTCTTCACCAATGGTATATCCAGCAGGGGTTCCTGATCCTCCATCACAGAGCCTGCTTTCCTGACCGGCTTGTCAATTTTGCATCACTCTCAGTCTCTCGGTGATGTTGCTGACACACAGCTCACTGGCAGGTGGTTCTCATGCTCCAACACACTCACATTTCCACCAGAGTTGTACTCCTTCTCGTCCTGCTTGTCAGTGACCCCCTCACCCCCACCCCCTCACCCCCCACAATAGAGCCGCTGTCAGATATAATAGCTGTCAGATATAATAGATAATATTCCGGAGGTGAGAAGGCAACATTAACTATACCGTACTTCATACTTTTACTTCTACTCCACTACATCTCAGAGGCAAATATTGTATACTTGTAGGCTACTCCAAAATTATTTGAAAACTTTAGTTACTTAGTTACTTCATATAGTTACATAGTTTCATTATCACACTGTTACGTTCTTAGCTTACGTATGATGCATGTGATGTATTGCCATGCTTTTTGTTCTTGCTTAATGTAAGTCGCTCTGGATTAAGAGCGTCTGCTAAATGCCTAAATTGTAAATTGTAAATTGTGCTTTGAATATTTAGAATAGTATTACAGAATGTATACATTGACCACTTCAACCCTATTTTCTAAAGATTGCTTTAGAAAAATATACATATTGTTCCTGTGAAAGCTCCTGGACCTCAGGTTGGTAAACACTGGTCTATATGCCATTTGACTCAACCATTAGAGTATTATATTAATAGAGACGGCACCGGGAGAAAACCCTGAGGCCAAATGGACATAGTGGCCCGAATTTGACATTGCAGTTCGAGCCAAAACTGGTCCGTTGACTATCAACGCGCACAAACGGCGCAATGATAGTCAACGGCACAGCGCGTTCACGATTTGGCCCAATCCATCCCAGAATGCACTCTGTTCCTACCCGGAAGGAGGAGTGAAATCGCC
Organism: Electrona antarctica; assembly: GCF_951216825.1. Lineage (NCBI taxonomy): Eukaryota > Metazoa > Chordata > Actinopteri > Myctophiformes > Myctophidae > Electrona > Electrona antarctica. Next base: position 24,433,622 of record NC_136808.1, read on the forward strand.
TCATGCGCTTTTGAGCAACTTAAAGCAAGTGGATGGGAGGAGAAATCCGGTGCCGTCTCTATTAATATTCTAAGACTCAACCACATCTGTAATATTCATGGTGTTGTTGGACTCAGTGACAACGCTCCATGCAGGTCGCAGTGCAAACAGGCTGAGGTAAATAGGGTTGTGTTGTGGGCTGGTCTGCAGGCTCTCCCAATGGGAGTTATATGAACTTCATATTGCATATTGCATAATCACTTTCTGGTTGTATTTATCGCAACCGATAAGGCTGCGCTTCATAGAAACCCGGTTCAGTGAATGCATGTAGGCTACGTGGTGTGTAATGCACACTGCACTGCACTTGTAGATCTGCTATTTTAAAAATATTTGTTTTACACATGAAATGGGACATAATGAGTACCTTCACTTTTGGTACTTTATTTTTAAGTAGGCCTATATATTTTGATGCCCATAGCCCTACTTTTTTACTTTTACTTAAATGGATTTTAAGACATTTTTGATACCAAATTGGCCAAATTGTCAACTATTATTCGTTGATGTCGGGAGGAAACCTCATAACTCCATTTTTGAGGGGTTTTTTTTGCATAAATCAGTGCTATTGAACACCCTTTACGTCTGTGTGTTGTTTCGAAAATATTGAACCAATGGAAAGTAGTACAAAGTGGTTTGGACAAAACCTCTTAACTAAGTGCACGGCCTGCCTGCAGTCCCAGCTCTGACAAGTAGGGCTCAGCGCTTCAACGCTGGCCAGCGCCCCTCCCTTTCTGGGCGCTTGGCCCAGGTAGGACCTGGCCTTAATTTCCGGGCCTGTTGAGAACTCTAGTCTTCGCCGGCTGCCGGGCGCGGCTGCACTTTGGCGCGGGCCCATCTAGAGTTAAAATGGTATCAGTCAAAAGGGAGACATCGAAGACGAAGGACGGGTGGGGAAGGATCAACATATGGAATGTCAGAACAGCTCAGCTCCATATATGGAGATCTATAAGGGCTTGAGGTTTCAGGTCAGATGTAGAGTTGCTGGCCAGCTCTATAATAGGCAATGATCCAGTTTCCATCCATGTATGGATATCCAGGGTTTGATGAGGTCAGTGTCGTAATCTTCATATATGGAGACGGCCATATATGGAGACGGCCATATATGGAGCGTGTCACGAGGCATGACGGACGATGGCCATGTATGTATATACCATATCTGGAGGCGTGACGTGACGGATCGACTTTTGCAGGTTTTCATATAATCGGTGACCTACAGTCGTGCGAAAAAAACACACACAGTAAAAAGGATTATAGTTTAAAAACTAAAAGCTGTTATGCTTTTAGTTTCTTCTTTGGAACTATGAAAGAGAGATGTCAAGCAAAGGTGTGAACAAAGTGCATTTTACAATGGAGATAATTGTTGTACTCTAATGTCTACACGCTCGTTTAGTCGTGCTTTGGAGATGTAGCGTGTGACAGTCTACTGGAAGTAGACAAGTGATGGATGGGAGACATATTGCTCCGCCACATGCAATGAGTTCTGGGATAGATGTCGGGCTAGAGATAAATCAGGACAACACATCTTTTGTTAAATGTGATTAATATCCTTGTTCTAAAGCGACGGGGAGAACAGCTGTTCATCTAAATTGGCTTAACCCATTTTCGGCGGGAACCCCTTTTGGTGTTTTAAGCATTATTTTATAATTTAGCTATTGAAAAATAGCAGATCTTGTTATACTTTAGCAGATCTACAAGCTCGTAGCACGGCACTCTGAGCTTGTAGATCTGCTATTTTTTTTTTTAATCGTGAAAATGTGGTGCAAATTTGGAATATATATTCTTTCAGGGTGAACATTTTTAACTCAAATCTTTGAAACAACATATTTTCAGATGGGGGACAGTGGCCAAATACATATAATTTTTGGGGGTCCTTGACATGAAACATTAGTTTTTTCTGAAAACTGTCAGGATTTAGAAGGCATTTAGTAGAATCAAGCTCAGGTCTAAATGGCTTAAGCTAATCATGGGTGGTGCATATGTTTGGTCCGACGTACGTACTAACAGTCTGACAGGCATTACACCGTACCCCCAAACCCTAGTTTGGGAACCACTGGCCTCCTGTGTGGGATGAAGGTTCCAGGGGAGAGGAGTGAGACCCCGAGACTTTGGAAGTCCTGTGAAGGACGTTGTGAAGACCCCACACCGTTAACCTGTCAGTATGATCGAGGAGAGAGAGAGAGAGAGAGAGAGAGAGAGAGAGAGAGAGAGAGAGAGAGAGACGCAAACAAGGAAGGTAGAACGAGGTGGTTGTGGGGCGTTGTGAGATACACACAGACAGGCGGACATGGCAGCATAGAGAGATACACCTCACCAAGGGGGTGGATATGATGCGAAGCCTGCGGAGCTAGTTCAGGCAGGCAACTCGTGAGCGTGACTACCTGATCAGGTGACTAGTCTCATGCACTCTTTACCTGATCTGCCTACCTGCTCTTTCCTGGCTTCTCTCCCACTGTGCGGTCGTGCGCCGCTGCTGTCTCCCTGCCTCGCTCGCTGCTAACCTGCTGCTCATGAAGTTTTTGCAAATCCCACCGCCTCCCCAGCATCCACCTGTAAGGCTCTGTTTCTAGATCCCCTGCATGGGGGTCTTATTCATTCCCTGTAATTCTACTTGGCTTATAATTTAACTAAAATGTTAATATTACAGGGAATGAATAGGGACAGAGCCCTGACGCCAATCTATGCTTCATATATCTATGCTCAATTATGCTCAATAAATATATATTCTAAATTCACTCTAAGAGTTGTCTGACTGAAAATAAGAGAGTTGTTAAAAGAGTTGTTACTATCAAGCATGACCGTTATCTGCCATTGGAATTCCCCCCCTGAACGTAGCATTGTTCCAACTCCATTACTGGAGGACAAGAGTGAAATAACCTCACTTGACATTTATGAATTCATTTTCATATTGAAATGCCAATTTCAATGCTGAAAAAAAAAGGACTGTTCCGGTGCTGGTATTTGAATATAAGTTGTTTTGTTGCTGCTGTTATGTTTGCACTGTTTACTATGCATTGGGAGAAGCATTTCTTGCGATGCGCGTGAAAGCCTGATTCTGATGCCGTCGAACATCATCTGATCTATTCATCATGGAAGGATTTGACTGATTGAAAGCTTGTCTACTCATCATCACAGAATTTGACTGATTGACAGCTTGTCTCTGCGCCATAATAAGACAATGATGAGCATTTAAGTGAATGTTTGGTATTATTAGGATTAGATTCAGACACTGTTTTTTCACAAAGCTCTTCATTTATCCAATCCATCTCCAATCGCATCATGTCATGTTCCGCAACGGTTCCGCAACGGTTCCAATTTGGGGTGTAACAATATAGTATTTTAATTTAATTTAAATGTAAAACAAAACAAGTATTGATATGTAAACAGCAAATATCGTATTGTATTGTGTCATTTGACTTTGTATCGTATGTTTTGCAATGGAAATAATCGCTATCGAACCGCTTTGCAATATAAATAATCAATTTTATCAATACTAAGCATTAAGAATTTCAATTTTAAGAAGAAAAAAGAAAAGAAGGGGTTTAATAACTTTTCCATTACATAGCTACACTTGGTCTATTGATAATAGTTTCACACATATTTAATGTACATATTTAATGTACTTGCTAAATAGTTACTGTATCAATTTCAAATCATTAAACCGTATCGTATCGTATCACCATAATGAACCAATATCGTCCATCGTCAACCATGTATCGCGTACATATCGTATCGCTCTTAGAATGTATCGTTACACATATAGTTCAAATGCGGCCATGTGGTGATTGAGGTCTTCCAACACTAAGACGCTGTCAGTAGCAGGAACAACAAATATACCTGTGATGAATTTAGTTCATTCAAATTCCTGTGTGACAGTCAGACAAACAGAACTTCCATTTTGATGGATGCACCCACCACCCACCACCCGGCACCCACCACCACCCACCACCCCCGCTGCAACTCTCTTCAAAACATTTATCCTAACAAATGGAGTGTTGCCATTATGATCTGATCTCCTCCGCATCTTGTAGCATATGGAGACGAAGCACGCACGCACGCACGCACGCACGCACGCACGCACGCACGCACGCACGCACGCACGCACGCACGCACACAATGGCACCGTATAATAGCATTGCAGGATGCTCAGAGAAGCACATCACAGAAGTGAAAGTGGAATTGAGGACACAAGGGGAGAAGTGTGGATGGATGGTGTGTGTGAGGGGATGAAGGGATTGGGGAGATTGGGGGATGAGGAGGTACAGATGCATGAGAGCATGCAGGGATGAAAGAATGAAATGATGAGGAGATGAGCAGATGAAGGGAAAAGTATGGGGTGTATTTGATCGATTGATCAAATTATCGAGAGGCAGAGTTCATGGGTTATACATTTTCTTTTTAAGGTATTGCCAAATCAACAAAAAATATTCAGATTTCATGCATGTTATAATCCAATCAATATTGCTTGGACAATTATTAACCACTGTTTATTTCAGTGATTCTCAAACTTTTTCAAGTCAAGTACGTATCATATGGAGAACCGGGATGACTGGAAGCGACGATGCAGAGGCCTCATCTGAGGACGACCTAGAGAGAGAGACCCCCATCCGGGGACCCCCATCAGCCCTTCAAACAAACAAAATAATAGATTTTAATCAAATAAATGAAAATAGCATTTCAATTATTTTATTAAACATTTATACTATATTATTTTTGTTTGAATTGAGTATTGCACTTCTAATAGGTTGGAGGTGTATAGTCTCGGACTGGAGTCCGGCGTTATGAGTGCAAGATGATTTTGACTTGGGGTCCATTGTGCATAGACGTTTATGATATTTTGTATACAGTATGTGTCTTGTATTGTTCTGCCCTGCCTTTGTGGAGTCCACTGAAGGACTTTGAAGATCCCCCCAGCCCAAATGAGTTGGCCGGTGTGAGCTCGCCACCATTGGTGTGTGAATGTGGGGAGTAAGGAATGTGATATAGTGAAGGATAGAGGAGAGAGACAGAAAAAGGGTGAGAATTTGGCGATGGGGGGTGGGGGTTGGCGGTGTGTGTGTGTGTGGGGGGGGAGGGGGGGGGTGTTATGTTTATCCACTGACAGACACGCTGACAGGCAGACAGACATGACATGCTCTCTGAGGGAAGGAGATGAAGGGATGTGTTGTTTAAAGGACCACTTCACCACTTTTCAACCTATCTTCATATACTAGGTCCTCACTAACACTGCATGGAAAACGGATGTGTAGGCTATATTACAGGAAACTCCCGTTTAAACTTTCCAACAAACTCCGGTATACTCCCAAATTGTACCATAACACCTGTATATTACCGTATATTAACTGTATATGCCATGCTAAACTTGGAGTTTACGGGAAAATACAGTGCCCATAATTGCCCGTTAACTCTAGCCTGGGTAAACCCACTCCCCCTGCTGGACAACATTTCAGCAGGCAGAATGCAAATCTGGGGAGGGGTTTACCCAGGCTACGTTAACTCCTCTTTTCCCGCAATGTTATGATAAAATGTCATGATTTCTTTCTACTCAGTCTGTGTCTCATAGTAGGACTGTGGGCAGTTTATAAACCATCCTCCAGTAACATCATCATTAGGCAGATTCTTTTTAAACAAGATTTTTTTTACAAAAATGTTTAGATTTTCATTATCGTGAGAACGATGGCTTCCATTTCCGCATTGCAACTTTTCAGGACTAGAAAGCCTGCCGTTTCTATTAGCTTTGATTCCCCATCGATGATGTCACTGCATGGAGGACGGTTTCTGAACTGCCCACAGCCCTCCTATGAGACACATGAGGACCTATTATATGAAGAAAAGTGGTGAAGTGGTCTTAACTATATCAGGCGTGATTCTGATGCTGTCTTCCCTCCTGAGCATACAGTTTACATGTCATTCCCTAAACCCAGGTCTGATACATACTATTATGCATGGCACTTGTTTTCATGTCTAGGGATTCACAGACTGCATGTGCCAACAAAATCACACCTGTGTGAACTGAGTGGTGCAACTCCGTGTGGGGGTCCCCGGTGGGTCCCCGGAACTTCCAGACCCACAGGAACTTGCCCCCCCTCTCTCTCTCTTTATCTCTCTCTCTGTTTCTAGCACAACAGCGCCACTTTTGTCCCTACTGGTACTCTAAACATATAGGGACATAGGTATAGACATAGGGACATTGCTGTTCCTTGGAGTTGTTGAAAAACCAGGAATGTGGGCAGGGAAACAAACACCTTCTAATGATGATGATGATCATGAAGGTATGTTACATAAGAGTATTATGTTAAGAGGGGTATAATATAATATAGTATAAATATAACCATATTTTGTATTATATATACTATATTATACTTCTGGCCCATGGTTGGAGAGTGGAATACTGACACCAGTTTTCAGTCTAGGTCCTGTTGCCATGGGAGGAGACCTACCCGTTGCTACGCCTCGCCTCCAATCCAGCCTGGACCAATCACCTGCCTGTCACCTCCACTATATAAAGAAGTGTTCACTGGCATAAAACTCTATATGTTGGGTTGATTCGATCAGTGTTAGACTATGGATGCATTGCTTATGGGTCAGCAGCCAAAACACACTTAGAAAAGCTTAATGGAGTTCAAGCGCAAGCACTTCGAATATGCTGTGGGGCTGTCAGGACATCTCCCACATGTGCGTTGCAGGTGGAGACAAGGGAAATGCCATTAGAGATTAGGACACCTTATGGCAAATTATTGGACACACATTAAGGGGCACGAGAATATTCACCCAGTGAAGGGAGTTCTGCAGCCATGCTGGGAATATGGAAGGGCCCAGAATAGTAGCTTTGGGTGGGTGGCGAATGAGCTAGCTCAAACAATGGGTGTGAATGTAAACAAGTACAGTCCAACAGTAGTGATCCCTGAAGTAGCACCATGGGTGTATGCAACACCAAAAGTGGATTTTTATATATTAGAAGCTAAAAGGAGGGAAAGGGGTGAAGTAGATTTGGTTGGTGTGTTTAACAATTATGTGGAAAGAGAGTATAATGATCATATACAGATCTACACAGATGGATCAGTAGATCCAGAGACGGGTAGAACAGCCTTTGTAGTTCCTAGGGTAAACTGGACGGGCACCAGATAAACTGGGGGTATACACAGTAGAAATGTATGCAATACTAATGGCTTTACAGTGGGTGGAGGAGGCAAGACCAGGAAAGGTGTTGGTGTGCTCAGACTCGAGCTCGGTACTAAAAAGCTTGATGTCATTCAGATCAAAGTGCAGAGACTTAATGTATCGAGTGGAAATACAATTCATGTGGGTACCAGCGCATGTGGGGATTGAGGGAAATGAAGTTACCGTGGATGTGTTAGCCAAGGAAGCACTGCTAAGTGAGGAAATAGAGCACCGAAGTCCTGACGTCACTGCCCTCTACTACCAGTAGAGGGCAGTGAGCTCAAAGGTTCATGTATGTTTTTATAAGCATTGTACTCTCCATAGGGGGATTTTAGATCGCCTCATATAAGAACTGTGTTTGAAAAATAAACCGATCACCCCGGCCTTTTCACTCATATGGATATGAAGCATCGACTGAAGGTGGAAATGTACAAATATACCCAAAGAGTAACAAAATAAGCGTTAGAAACGAGCCAAACAACCCAGAGACTACATTTCCGGGTAGGCTGCTTCTTCCCGCAGCCCGTCGCACAACAGAAACTGAACGTTAATTACGTTTATTTTTATTTTTATTTTATTGATATATAATGTATCGTGGTTAGTACGAGTCGAGTCACCACCAGCTGAGCTTACGTCAACGAGGAATCTCAGGAACGCAATATGTTGACAGCTGGGCGTGACGTATATGCTCAGCGACATTGCATTCATATGTAGTTTCAAGGCTTTTGCGGTCACATTAATTCCATTTTCTCTAGAAACTGGCTGTATCAAATATGAATGGACATCATTAACGACGCACAGCCACTCCCCTGACAGAAACGCCGAGGTGGTCGGTTTATTTTTCAAACACAGTTCTTATATGAAGCGACCTAAAATCGCCGTTTGGGGATCTCAATGCAAATAAACAAATACATGAACCTGGAGATTGACGACCTCTACTGAAAGTGACGTCAGACTTCGGAGCTCTATAGAGGTGGAGATTTGTATAAGTAAAGCAGAGGCTAAATCAGTGATATGGAAGAAGGTGATGGAAGAATGGCAGCAAGATGGGATGGAGAAGGAAAAGGAAGACATTATTACAATAGTCAAAGTAAAGTGGGTGGAAGTAGAAAGAACAGTAATGGATGTAGAAGAGAGGAAGTAATAATAACACGGCTAAAGTTGGGACACAGTGCGTTAAATAAAACATTGAAGGTGATGCCAGGAGGAGGAGTCGGTGGAGCATGCCATTATGGACTGTAGACAGTATCAGAGAGAAATAGAGAGTATGGTGGAAGAGCTGAGGGGAGTGGGAGTTGAAGAAATCACTTTTAATAAGTTAATTGGTGCAGCAGAGGATAACACGGGGAGAGGCACGGTGATCAGATGTATTAAAGAAACTGGTTTATGGGATAGACTGTAAGTAAGAAAAGTGAGAGTAACATAAGGGGGCGGTAATGCAACTATTTGGATGCCAACCGCCATAAAACCTCACGAAGAAGAAGAAGTGCTCACTGGCAGTGTGTAGCAGTGTTGCTGTAGCTGTGTGCACGCTGTCCAGGGCTTTGTGAGGTCTAATGTGTAGCTGTGTGCACGCTGTCCAGGGCTTTGTGAGGTCTAATGTGATGTTCCTACTGTTGGTCCACCAAATGTTTGGTGTGGCCTCAGTTTCCTTCTTGTGTCTGAAGTTACGCTTAACCGGTGAGAGTTGACAGTAGCCTACTGTTATTCAGTTAAGTAACGCATGAGAGCCTGTGTATTGTAACTGCCACCTTTTGTGTAGGTGAGTTAGTGCAGTGAGTTTGGGTTAGTATTACTTTTGTACTTTTGTACTTTTGTAAGGTTTGAAATCCTTAAAATTCTGTAACCCTGTACTTTGAGTTAACCTTTAAAAAGAGCCAATAAAAGGCCTCTAATAAAGCAACTCTTCACTCACCAACCGTATTGCATCCTTGTCCACTCCTAGACCACCTTGGAATGTAATAAGGTAGGCCTACTGAAAGACCAACCCACCTCAGACATCAGCAACATTATGAAAATTACAAAAATACAATTGTCTGGGTGAAAATCACGGATTAGAGACCGAAACAATGGAGGCCAAGAATAAACAACCTGACTTTATATGTATTCATTCATTTCATATTTATTAAACATTGATTTCTCTTCTGACATTTAGGTGCATGATATAGTACTGGTTATTTGAATATTCTGAATTTGTCTTTTGTTGCTGCATCAAGGTCACACTGAGAGTCAAATTGCTTGGATGTGTGAAAACCCAATTCTGTACGTGATATATTCAGTGTAGACGGTTTCAACTGATTGCATTTGAAAGCTTGTCTCAAACCATTCCACCCCCTGTAGGCCTATTAAGTTTCCTAGATGACATTCAGTAAGGCATGCGGTGTGCGCTGATGTCAATATTTGGCATTTTGTGGCTCAACTGTGCACAACTCTAGGTCACCCTTGTTATAAAAAAGGAATGCATTAAAGCAGGGGTTCCATATCATGATATTAGACTGGATATTGTCTGTGATTTTGGATATTGTACTATTATGATATGGCATGATATGGCAAAAATCTAAATATCGGATCGGGAAAGATCGATATCGGCATACTCAAAATCAATGATTGGAATCGGAACGGGAGCAAAATAAACGTGATGGGGACATACCTATAACTCCAAGGTCTGGCGAGGTCAGGAGTATGACACGTCACCCCTTCATCGGCTGCTAAAAAGGGATGCGACGACTAGACCGGATTGAGGCGGAGTTGGATAACACCGGACGGAAGAGCAGTGATATCCTTAATACTGTTGACCACCAAAGTTCAGAGTGAGGATAGAAGGCCAAGTGAGGACAGAGTGACAGCAGTATATAGTATGATGCGGCAGCAGCTCTCCGAGACAGAATGTAAGACCGGTGTTACCGGGTTCAGGAGTTCAGGAGTTCAGTTCAATCATGCATGGAACTCAGGCGACATCTCCACCCATGGTAGTGCAAGCCCACCTTGCGGCACGGGCGAACATGTAGGCAGATTGGACTGAATGAGATGTTGGCTATAAGACATGGCTGGAGCGGACAGGTCTCTATATGGACATAAAGCAAATACTTGAGCTCTATAGCTGAAAGCGAGCAACAGCAAAGACGATATCCTATTCTGGTTGGGGCCAATTGCCTGCAGCAAACAAAAGGTCAGGGCAACGTGAGGCCATAGACAGCCTGAGGCTTTCTTTCACCACAAGTTGGGATGCTGCATTATAGAAACAGGTGCATATGAAATGTCAACTGGATTACACAATATACACGACTATAATCACAGTTCCTCATGCACAGTATATCACTGCAGTCACTCTCGGATCACAACATTGTCTGCAATGATTCCAAACACATTCGGCGATTGTGTGTCTTTCAACATTAGACGCTGTCAGTAGCGGGAACAAGCTCGTTCAATCCCTGTGATGATTTTAGTTCATTCATGTGACATGTTCCTGTGATATGCAGACAAACAAACCTCTCTAAATTGATGGATGCGCTCATCACCCCTCCTGCAACTCTCTTCCAAACGTGTTTTTGTCGTAAATTGAGTGTTTCCATTGTGATCTGATCCCATTTCCTCTTGAAGCATGGAGACGCACACATGCACGCATTCTTACATTTTGCTCCGTTTCTCCCACATAAGTTCCAGTCCTCTCCTCTCCCTCTGGTCTCATTCATACTGTAAAACCTATACGGTATTAGTCAACTTTGATCTCTCTTCTCTTTCCCTCCTCCATACGTCCCCTTTCTCCCCACTAGAGACTGAGACGGGAGTGGATTTTCACTCCTGTCCCTGCATCCCACTCCCACAGAAAAGAATCCCATCCCGTCCCAATCCCGGGCCAGACCACGAGTAAAGAATAAATACAAATCCCATGGTAGAATGCTCCCGATCCCGCGCTTTTTTTTGTTTTGTTTTAATTAATTCATTAGTCATTAGGAAAGGCAATGTATTTTGTGTTCTTGTTGATGGATGCGCTCATCACCGTTCCTGCAACTCTCTTCCAAACGTGTTTTTGTCGTAAATTGAGTGTTTCCATTGTGATCTGATCCCATTTCATCTTGAAGCATGGAGACGCACGCACGCACGCACACACGCACACGTGCAGGATGCTCGGAGAAGCACATCACAGAGGGGAACCATGGGAGAGGAACTAAGGACACAAGGTGAGACAGAGGGTTGTAAACAAGGGGAACAGGTGTGGATGTTGAGGGGTGTACCTAGCCTGCTGTTGATATGTGTGCATACATACATTATTGTAATCTTTATATTTGTTTGTTATTTCAGTGCTTAGTCTTTATACAGTATGTTTATTTCAGTCTATACATTGTGGGGGGCGCTGTTCTACACACCAAAGTCACACAGGAAACAATTGCAGATTTGGCCAACTCTGGCATGGTTTTTATTCACAGAAATGATGCAGACAAGGTATCATAGGCAAAAGTCAGTCTCTTTCTTTTCAGGGGGGGGGGCAGCGAGGAGGAGGACCAGCGGACGATAATGTTTTATCATTAATTACATAATGAATTTGAATGAACTTATAATGCTTCATAACGCTCCTTATAATGATGTACAACAACAGCAAAGACAGTATAACTGATTATTTCATGGTATAGTTATAATATGTTCCACTGAGCTTATAACGCTTAATAATAATAATATTAATGCTTCATAAACCTTGTTATAAGTTGTTCTGCGCTATACAACAAGCGCTATAATGTCGCTATAATGCGCTATAATGTATTTTAAGTGTGGTTATACACATTTTAGACCAGACCTAAATATAAAGTCTTATACCGTGAATTCTTTATACGTTTGGTATTTCAGCACATACATGTTTATTCTGTAACACGTTTATTTCAGTGTAAGTGTATACGCATTATTCATTCTTAAATTTTGCTCCATTTCTCCCACATAAGTTTCAGTCCTCTGCTCTCCCTCTGGTCTCATTCATACTGTAAAACCTATACGGTATTAGTCATCTTTGATCTCTCTTCTCTTTCCCTCCTCCATACGTCCCCTTTCTTCCCACTAGAGACTGACACGGGAGTGGATTTTCACTCCTGTCCCTGCATCCCACTCCCACAGAAAAAAATCCCATCCCGTCCCAATCCTGGGCCAGACCACGAGTAAAGAATAAATACAAATCCCATGGTAGAATGCTCCCGAGTCATTAGGAAAGGCATTGTATTTTGTGTTCTTTTTAGATGACTGTGTTTCATGCAGTTTTTTTATTCAAAAGATATGGCACCAGGAACAGTTAATCTGTGGTAATATAATGAGGCTAATTGATGTTATTCCCGCTCCTGCCAGCTCCCGTTGACTTTCCATTCCCATCCTGTCCCAATCCCGAGGTTAATACAACATTTAATTCCATCCCGTGGGGATCCTGCGGGAATCCCCCCCAAAAAATGTCAGCCTCTACTTTCCACCTCTCTTCTTCTGTCCTCTGTTCTGTCCTCCTAATTGGTGCTGAGGCACATAAGGGATCAGCACCTCCATGATTCAGCAGAAACTGTAGGCCTATTCTTTGATATCCTAATTGCTAAACTGTGTTTTACATCAGGGATTCCCAACCTTTTTATACCAAGTACCACCACCAAGTATACCACCACAGAAAACATAATGTTAACTAGAAAAAGTGCCCTTCTGGGCACAGGTCTCCACCAGGAGGATAGGAGTGTGTGTGTGATGTTTGGCAAAATGTGTAGGAGCAATATAAACGTGTGTGTGTGTGTGTGCGACGCGGCTTGGCTTGGCCTGTTGTAGCGCCACCATGAGGCTGATTTGAAAACTGTCAAGTGGCATTTCTTCTAAAGCCTAGTGGGAATATGCATGCACAGTTTCACCACAATCGGACGCTGCGTTGAGTAGTTGTGGCGATTTGTACAAAGTGGGTACAAAGCAGGCTACTCCTGAAAAGTTTAGAAGCCAATCGTAGCCAATGAGGGTGGATTATGAGAAATCAAACAAACCCGTCTTGATCACATGACTATGAAGAGCATGTGTACCGATATGCGTGAAATTTGGATAAAATCTGAAGGAGTAATATTAGAAAATGTGTTTTACATATGTCGGCCTCCTGGTGGCGCTATAAAGAGCAGATGTGAAAATTTCCAGGCAAAGGTTTTTCCTTGGCCTCTAGGGAGTTGGCATACCAAGTTATTCACAGATCCGTGCAGTTAGAGGTAAAAACACTTTTCGGACAGTTATAGCGCCACCATGAGGCTGAGTTGAAAATGTTCATGTGGCATTTCTTCCTCGGCCTAGTGGGAATGTGCGTGCACAATTTCACGGAAATCACACGATGTGTTCATGATTTGCAGCATTTCGTTTGAAACTGAGCACTCCTGCGAACTTTGGAAGCCAATCTTAGCCAATCAGGATGGAGTCTGAGAAATCTGAAAGACCTGTTTTGTTGAATGGCTCTAGAGAGACTGTGTACCAATTTGCGTGATGTTTGGACAAAATCTGTAGGTGTACTGTCCAAAAAATTGTTTTGCACAAAGCAGCCTCCTGGTGGCGCTATAACAGGCCGCTCTGGAAATGTTGGGGCAGAGGTTCATCGTTGGCATCCAGCGAGTGTGTGTGCAAAATTTGGCATCGACCGGGTTAACGGTGCCGGAGATTAGCTGTTCACAGACGGAAGGACGGACGGACGGACGGACGGACGGACACACACACGGACGGACGGACGGACGGACGGACGGACGGACGGACGGATGGACGGAGTGCAAAACATACTCTCTCCCCATGCCTTCGGCCTGGTGGAGACAATAACTGATGTTAAGATACAGGAGCGTATACCTGAGTCACCTGACTCATCCTATTCAGCTATTAACAACAACTTAATTGCCCGGGGTTATTTAATCCATTAAATAAATGGACGGACTGGATGTTATCCCGGATGTGGATGTAGCAGCTAAATGTAGGCAAAACACTCTAACGGCGATCGACAACGGGAGGTATGATAAAATCTAACGCTACTAGCGACTGGACAGCGGGGGGCCGTCTAACACATGATTTTCTTAGAATTAGACGGGATGATTTAGATCATGAGTTATTAACGTTTTAAGATTTTCGTTCTCGTCAGCTAAACAGGGGGGGGGGGACATTTTCGATCACGTCCCACTGTTACGCAACGAATGTTGCGCAACAAGCGCTCCTAGCCTGTGGAGCGATGCGATTGGTTTTGATATCAACCCGCTATTCAGCTAAGTGAACGGTAAGCTAATATGACTGAAGAGCGAAGTACGGTGGCCGAGGGTCCGACTGAAAGATAAAAAAGGAAAAAAAACAGAATATTCTCCCCTCGCCTGATATCATTGTGGATGAGCTACTAGGACGTGTACTGTACACTAGGGGTTGGACGATATGGGTACCTCATGATACGATATATATCGCGATATTAGGCCCTCGATAACGATAATATCACGATATTCGATATATTGCGATATTTGCGATATATCGATATATTGTATGAGATTTCATCAACGATATATCACGATATCTGCAACTACAAAATACTTGGAACTGGAAAAAAAATACGCTATTTTCATGCTCGGACACAGGGAGGGTCACAAACACCACCAACTGACCATTATCACTGGTATCATCATAATACCTCACAAACACCACCAACTGACCATTATCACTGGTATCATCATAATACCTCACAAACACCACCAACTAACCATTATCACTGGTATCATCATAATACCTCACAAACACCACCAACTGACCATTATCACTGGTGTCAGTGGACTTGTCCACTGCTGGGGAAATGCATTCTGCATTTTGTATTCCCACAAAGCTGTTCACCATCCAGTAATTCAGTACTTCTGGTTGCTGTGGAATCTGAGAGTGGGATTTGCTTTATTTTAGCTGTCCTCCTTTTCTAAACATGTTTTTTTTTTTTTCTCGATATCGATATTTTAATAATCGTTATCGATTATTTATCGCTGGAAGACGTATCGATATATATCAGTATTTCGATATTTCAGCACACCCCTAGTGTACACACATCCAATGCATCCCTCGATTAGATTCCCTAGGACGTGTGGACACGTCGGATGGACAGAAACGGTTAAGTGTCACGGTACGAAAATAGCCGATCACAATGCAATTTTTTAAAAATGTTCAGCTACGACATGCCCAGAACAGGGACACCAGCTTGAAAGTAGCCTCGCTCCCTGCAGCCTTTTCTCATCTCACGATGAGACAAAACAGTTTATGAACTCTGACAGAACTCGTACTCTATCATTCTGATAGAGTCTGACAGGTCCTCATGATGTATACTTTTTTCCCTCTATTTTTACAGTTCCTGTAATAAAAAATAAATAAATATGCCCGTTTGCCATTGGCTGAAGCTGAAGAGGTGGATGCAGTCTTTTTTCCATAATCTAAAGACAATTCACTCTGAAAATGACAATCCCCAGTTAAGGATGTACTGCAGGTTACTTCACATCTCCCCAGTTAAGAACATGTACTGGAGTGGTTACTCCAGCCAGGTATATCCTGAGTGCTGTGGCTGGTCCCCCCCCCCAAAACAAAATTTAAAAAAAATAAAACACTAGCATCTGTTTTTTCCCTTTTCCATTTTCTCACGTTTTTTTTTCTTTTTCATTGAGTTTATAGCGTGGTATACTTCCATACTCTCTGAAGCTGTCTTTGTCGACCAATCACAATACAGTACATCACAATACAGTGTTCATGAGCTGGAAATAATGAAGATAATGAATAACCTTTATTTAACCAGTGAAAAAATAACACATTGAGACTGTGGATTGAAAGAGTCTCTTTTACAAGTGGCCAAGAGGCAGAAATAAAATGACACTCCAATGCTACATTGTAGCCTACATGTGAAATTATACAACAGCTAATAATACATCCATGATACACCTTAAAGAACCTATACAATAACGCTACTCCAATATGGTACACTTACTAACCGGGCAAATAAATTGTGCACAGAGAAAATACACGTACATGTACAATATAAACAGAAATAATAAATATATAGGCTTATACAAAGGCTGTGCAGGTGTTGGACTGTACAGTACATCTAAGTTGATCCTTTTGAAATTTCTCAATTGAACTTTCAAGGCCAATATTTGTCTGGACTGCAGGTCATTCCACGACCAGGGGCCAGAGAAAGCGAGAAATATTGTACCCCCCTCAGATTTGAATGCTGGTACTATACACACCCTATGTGTGTCTCTCAAATTCCAGGAGTCTGATGTCTGAAATGCCACCTAATCTGTTTAGAAATAATGTTACCCAATACCCACATGGGGTACAACCTGTGATCAGATACAACCTTTTTTTGGTTACTATTTGATTGTCTGTGTTTATGGCACCAACAAAAGAGTGCCCAGCCAGTGCCGTGTCGAAGAGTCCTTGAGCAGTGCACTGAACCACTCTGCTCCACCGTCACTGTTCAGCATAGCTGCCAACTGCTGATAATAGTTAGGATTGATTAAATGCAGAGGACAACATTTGGGTATGTAGGAAATGTACTTAAAGGACCACTTCACCACTTTTCAACTTCTCTTCCTATAATTGGTCCTAACTAATGTTCATGATAAAACAGCACCATTTTTTCCTACTCAGTCTGTGTCTCATAGGAAGGCTGTGGGCAGTTCAGAAACCCGTCCACCAGTGACATCATCGATGGTGAATCCAAGCTAATAGAAACGGCAGGCTTTCTTTTCCTGAAAAGTTGCAATGCAAAAGTTGAAGCCATCGTTCTCACGATAATACAAATCTAAATCTATATTTTAAAACAAAAATCTGCCTAATGATGATGTCACTGGTGGACGGGTGTCCGAACTGCCCAAAGCCCTCCTATGAGACACAGACTGAGTAGGAAAAAATTGTGGTGTTTTATCATGAACATTAGTGAGGACCAATTATATGAAGAGATGTTGAAAAGTGGTGAAGTGGTCCTTTAAATGAATCAGGTTGATGGTGCCTATATACTGTATACTCTGTTTTATTAGTGCGTGCTGGTATTCAGGCAGTATACTACTGTGTGTGTGTGTGTGTGTGTGTGTGTGTGTGTGTGTGTGTGTGTGTGTGTGTGTGTGTGTGTGTGTGTGTGTGTGCGTGTGCGCGTGCGTGCGCGCACTCACGCTTTAACGGCCACGCTACACCAGGCTTTTCTCGCGCGTTTACCCTAAACGCGCGGCCCGCGCGTGCGTTTTTTAAAATAGGACTGGACCCGGGGGTAAACGCGCGCGTTTTGTGTGCGAAAAGCCTAGTGTAGCGTGGCCGTAAGGCAGTACTACTCTGTTTGTGTGTATGTTTGTGTGTGTGTGTGGGGGGGGGGGGGGGGGGGGGGATTTAGACCGTACTGCTACCGAAACCCTCACCTGACTACGAAACTGATACTTGACTATATGAGATTCATACCCGACTATGAAACTCTTAGGCCTACTGTGGTGTATTATGAATCATATAGCATATTAATAACTACATGGTTAGTCATTATTGTACAGTACATATAACTTTAACTCTGTATTTCTCCTCTGACTTAATTTAACTGACGCCTAGAACTGAAGGTCTATTTGCATATCAATTGTTCCACAAGCAGGAGACAATCTCTGTTTGGAGAGACAGCATTTGGGCACGTCTCAACAGAGTTACAGTCTAATTATACTTCTCATGTTTATTTCCTTTGTTGTCCCTGTACTGTTTGCTATTTAAGACCCAATGAAATGTACTGGAGTGTGTGTCACTCTCCCAGGTCGGAGGGCTGCAGGAGAGCTGTATTCTGTATTCTGTACTCAAATGAATTTGCAAATGAATTTGGACTCCGAAACCTTCATTTGCCTGCCTGCCTCCAACTTTATTCTCCGTATTTTTGCCTGAGTGTTTTAGTCTAAGTCAATTCTTTATGTTTGTTTGTGGGCTATATAGGGAGAGAAAGCAGTTCTCTTCTCTTATAGTACATTTACTTCACTACCTGACAATGAAGGACTATGCCACTCATACTAGACAACACACATTTGTGTGACTTGGTGTAGGCACTACGTACTGTACGTCAATCCAAACTCTATGGATGCTTTCCTTCCCCGGAAAATTATACAGAATAAAAGATAATAAAAAGACTGGGTCCTTCATGTTGTCATTGTGCGTGGGAGCATGCTGCCTTACAGTACATTTCAAGGTCCAACTCTCACCATGACACAATCAAAAACAAAGATGCTTTTTTCCAGGTACTGGAAAAAAGCAGTAGAGTGCAGAACAGTATAGTAAGTCTCAACAGACTCATCTTGATAGGTTAGTTGTTGCTGTTGTTGACTTCAAAACTTCATGACTAGATAAGAATCAATGACAACATGAATGAAACAAGTGCGCATGTACTGTAGGCCACCGAGTGCATGGCCACCGATTGCATGTAAGCTACGAGCTTGGAGTTCTGCTATTTCTTTTTTTTTAATCGTGAAAATGTGGTGCAAATATTCGAATATATATACTTTCACAGCAAACGTTTTTAAATCAAATCTTTGCTTTATGGGGGGTCCCTGGCTGGAACAACATATTTTCAGATGGGGGTTGCGGCCAAAAACAGATAATTCACGTGCTCCTTGACTTGATAGTTTGAGAACCACTGATTTTTTTCAGAAAACTGTCGTGATTTAGAAAACATGTTGTAGAATCTTTGTCTGAGGTCTTAACGGGATAAACCCTGCCACTGTCTGTGCGATCATCTGGATAAAACACGTTCACGGGGAAAGCTATTTGCTTGCGCTCTGCTTAAAGGCAGGTATGTATATAGTCTTGATAGGAAGGGTCGATTGATCTGTAAATGAAGCGGGGGAAATTTTCTCAACCACAGAGTATAGTATACGTTGGCTACTTTTTCAGTGAAGTTGAATAAGTTGTTACTCAACTTCCTCACATCGAGTAATGCATACCCTTGGTCGAAAGTGTACATTAAATTACTGCGATGCTTTATACATTATGGATAATTAGTGTGGACTAAAACTGCTATTCGTCTATAGTACTCAATAGTCAATAATCGGGGCAATTGGCACCCGCTGGCCAAGTGGTCCAAGTGCATACTGTAGGCTTTGGCCTGACAGCACGCCGCGTGTTCGAGTCCTGTTCATGATGACCTTTAATTGCTGCATGCCTCTCCCCTTCTCTCTCTCCCTCTTTCCTGTCTCTCTTCACTTGATACTATCAATAAAGGCAGAAAAGTCAAAAACAAATCTTTAAAAAAAGAATAATAATCGGGGCAATTATTGACTCGAAACTCAACTTTGAAGTACATTTTGAAGCCAAAAGTGTTTGGTTTTGCATGAGGAAACTGGCCTATTTCCTCATTTTAATTTGAATAAATAAAACGTGACCTTATTCTATCATGCTGTAGTGAATAGATGTTTTATCTTTTTCGCTGCTGTCATGGTTTGGAAACCTATCTTTAAAGAACAGAAACTCTCTGACTCAAAAATGGTTAGATGGTCTAGTAGGCTCAATCACAGCTTAACCCACATCCTCTCTGTTCACCAGACAGTTACATGAGATAATCAGCTCCATTTTAAATGACGACTCCCATCCTTTGCACAGGGTTTATAGTCCCAAGGTGTACAGCAAAGCCGCATTAAAAACAGCTTTGTTCCAGGCAGCAGCCATCACTCCGAAAAACAAGATGTAGCGCCATTGCACAGATGCTATTAGAAGCAATGTTTGTGTTGGTTTGTTGCTATTTTCCCCATGCATTTTAATGCATTTAAATTATACCCAGTAACCTGAACCAAAGGCAGCTTCAATCAAACACTCGAATCCCTCACATTAGAAAAGCTGCATCAAAGGAACGAGGCATGGCATATCTTATTTACATATTTCTATACTTTCATAACTAGCTAACATTGAAGTAATATGATGTAATGTAATGATAATAATAATAATAATAATAATAAAGCTTTATTTCTATAGCACCTTTCAAAACAACGTTACAAAGTGCTTTACAAAAGGAAACAGCAAAAGTAAACATCACACAGCAGGAAAAACACAGAAACAATGCAAAGCAAATAATAATACAAGGCAGAGTAAACAATCAATAGAACACAATCAGGAGAGAACAGAATTAAAAGCTAGTCTATAAAAATGAGTTTTAAGTAGAGATTTAAAATGTGGAACTGACTCAGCGAGCCTGATTTCCAGGGGCAGAGCGTTCCATAGGGTGGGGGCCCTAAAGGAAAAGGCCATGCGACCGGTCGAGTTCAGGGGCCCCTTTGGTAGGGCTAGGAGTACTTTATTAGAGGATCTCAGACTGCGGGCTGGTATGTATGGGGGCAGTAGGTCTGAGATATAAGGTGGTGCAAGACCTAGGCTGGCTTTGAATGTGATGAGTAAAACTTTGAAATTGATTCGAAAACCAATGATGATGTGATTTGTAAAGATATTACATATTGCCTGATATAATGCTCATTTAGGCTATAATTTGTGAAAATATGTCCTATTGACTTCATCATGATGCAGTACAGATGATATAGTACAGATGATGCAGTAGATTGCGGTTACGATTGCTTTCCACCATTTGCGGGAGGGCCTCAAGAAAATGGATCAAATCCAGCACACAGCTGCTCCAACTTGAATCACACATGGTCCTCTAAACAATGCAGAGCCAAAATAAATTTCACTTCCACCCACAGGGGCTGCCACAAATGCTACAAATGTCACGGTTTGTTGCAGAAACGTGCATTTCCCCATGCACCAAATTAAGCACAAAGATCTCGCAAGTCATGTTTACCTGTAATTGCCTAAAAAATAAATATTTCTTTATTTAAACGTGCAAAATAATTGTGACGTTGAAGGGCCTATTTAGAACGCACCTCCATGACACCGCAAACGAGAACAGTGTCAGTTTCACCGGTTGTTGTCCAAACTCGATTTTCCGGTCCTGTATAGCTTCCTCATGTCCTGACTCCTGGCGGCTGCATCCCACGACTCACACAGCCCTGGGTAGACAACCAGGCCTGGCGAAGATCTGCGCTCTGGGGAGCACACTTTTCTACTTCATGAAATGTTCAGGCCACTGCACAGCCTTCCCATTACAACTGTGAAAGCAACCTATGTCATTTAAAATTTTAGTGTTGGCTATTCACAAATGGCAGATATACAACTGCTATTTTTGAACATTTTTGAAAAAGTGTGAAAATATTATTGAATCTATATGGTATTTATTTCGGCCTCAGATCTTAATGGGTTAAATCCAGCCCTATACTACACTGTGCCTGTGGCTAAAGTGAGCCTGTGGCTAACGGAGGATAGCCACACCTGGAGTGGCTATCCTCATTTTCAGAGTGGTTGTGGATTGGAGCAGTGGTGTGCGGCGTGCCTGTGGTGGCGCCCTGATGTGGCCCCTGGTACTGTCATGGCAGACCACTGAACACTGTGGTGGACCCCTGATGTGGCCCCTGGTACTGTCATGGCAGACCACTGAACACTGTGGTGGACCCCTGATGTGGCCCCTGGTACTGTCATGGCAGACCACTGAACACTGTGGTGGACCCCTGATGTGGCCCCTGGTACTGTCATGGCAGACCACTGAACACTGGGCCAAGTTTGGTGCTTATCGGACCAAGCCTCGCGTAGCCAGCCTTCATGTGCCTTTTCAATGTATATTTCCCCAGGCAGATAATGAATTGCATTTTTATAGCGCTTTTCCAAGTGCTCAAAGCACTTTACAATGGTTCATTCATTCATAAATTGGGAGGTGAAGCGGCGAACAGTCGACACCAGCGTCCTCACTTCCCACATTCACACACCAATGGTGGCAAGCTCACACCGACCAACTCATTGGAGGCAATGTAGGGTTCAGTGTCTTGCCCAAGGACACTTCGACATGTGGACAGGAGGAGCCGGGACTCGCCGACCCAGGGATCATTGGACGACCTGCTCTATCTCCTGAGCCACAGCCGCCCTGATAGAGGTCCTGACGTCACTCACTCATCCCCTGGTTCACGGAAGTAATTTCTCTATGGAGAATAACATGGGGTCATCTTAAAAACGTTTCATATAAGCATTGTGGTCTAAAAAGAAACAAACTGTCTCTGCGATATTATCGGGGAGTTGTCTCTGTATCGTTTAGGACAGTCAGTCACTCATTATGATACAGTCTGTTTCTAGCAAAAATCAAACTAATTCAGCAGCAGTAACATTAGCGTTTTCTCACATTCAGTTGATTCTTCATATCCATAAGTGAAACGGCCAGGATGACATGTAGTCATCGACGTGTAGTAGACATGAAACACTGTTCTTATATGAGGCGATCCCCTATGGGGATTACAATGCAAATACAAAGTAAATTAACCCGTGGATTTGCGCCCTTTACAGATATTGACGTCAGACTTCGGTGCTCTATTAAGTCTGGCCCCTCTCAATTGTGGGAGGACTTCACGGCCGAAATGGTGACGGCCAACCAGATACGTCTGGAACCAGGCTATAAGCAAACAGGGGCCAGTATTCAAATATAAGGCGGGACATTGTGGAAAAGAAATCTAACACTGAGAGAGAGACTAATGTCCACGCAGTGATATTAGTATAGCTACGCGAGGCCAGATCGGACCCTCTATGCAATTTTAATAGGATATGTTAATATGTATTAGTAAATATGAATCATGCATTCCTGTTGAGAACCAAATTAAATCAATGTCTGCATCTGAGTAAGGAGTGTAATATATTAGAATTCTGATGAAGGTCCTTATAGACCAAAACATTAGAGTCAATAAAATAGTTGTGGTTATTGCAATAAAAATGCAAAATGTTTTGCCATCTTTTAAGATATTAAGATTTTCTCCATTTTCCCTGATTTAGCAAAAATAATTATTGCATGTGCAATGTTTTATGTTAATTTACTTCTAACGTACTTTAGTGCAATGTAGAGTGTCAACGTGGCTTTAGAAGGTTATTGAGATAAATTATAAACCGCCTTTGAAAAATTATAGCGCTCATGAAGAGACTCCTCAGGGCTGGATAGAATGTCTAATCCATTCACACTTTAAAGCTTGGAAATTGTTGGAGGGCTCAATATTCACTGGATCGTCCAAGGAAGGACGCCCCATGGTCAGATTAAAGTTCACACTAAAGTGAACTACTATACTGCCACCTTTATAGTCTGAACAAACACTACTGTTAGGTCAGGTTTACCTCAAGTTAACCTGTCTGGTAGCGGGTTAGTTTATACCTAACACCACTCTAAGGACAGGTTTACATCAAGTTAACCTGTCTGGTAGCAGGTTAGTTTAACACCACTCTAAGGTGGATCCGCCGGGAGAAACTGTGCGCAGCTGCTGGACATGAGACTAATTAATTAGAGCGACAGAGAGAGAGAGGTGTGTGTGTGTGTGTGTGTGTGTGTGTACGGGTGTGCGTGTGTGCGTCAATTTAACAAAGGTGCAGACGATCAGAAATCAGCAGAGAGTGATCGACGTTTGCGCTACTCTATGCCGAATTGAAGTGACTCGGACCCAGACTTTTCTTTTCTCCCTGGAAATAAAAAACGTTAGTTTCTACCTAACACCACTCTAAGGTCTGCATGGTTTACATTGTGTTAACCTGTCAGGTAGCAGGTTAGTTGCCATAATCACATGTCTGATGTGATGAGAGGATCGAAGGCTGATGAGCAGGGACTGTACTGTATGTACAAGAATACTGTACATTGAAATTCAGAGATCGTAAAAAATATATCTAAAAACAATAAAAATTATAGCTAGGATGGAATTTACTATGATTCTCGGATGTCCAAAAACATATACCAAATAGATCCATTTAACCACTTAAACTTAAGTGGTTAAGTAAGGAGGTGTCAGTAAGTAAGTGAATCCACGCTATGTGTCTGCATGGCCAAGCCAGGCTACTTAAACTCTATAAACTTCATACTTCTATACTTCATTCCGGGGGCATTCTGGACTTAATGATGAATACAATAGTGTTGAATTTCTGGCTTGGACAACTCTTGATGCCCTTTGACCACTGAGATGGGAAGCATTTGTTTCTGTGGGCAGGACTTGATTACTGTTACCAAATCACTTATTCTGCTTTTCATAATCACTACTTTTTGAAATCATTTATATAATAATATTGCTCTAAATCATCTTACTTGTTTGTGTTTTGTTTAACCCAAAAGGTAATCCTCTCTTTGGAGCAACCTGTTGAGTTTCATGAAAATGCAGCCGCCTTGCTTTTGGTTTATTTGAGTAGCCAGCCAGCCAGCCAGCCAGACAGACAGACAGACAGACAGACAGACATGAGCCATTTCTAGGCTCGACATTTAATGTAGGATGTCGGATGAGTATAATGCCTATATACAGTATATGAGGCTATACATGGTAGATAGAGCTTACACTGTATAGGAAACAATGTCATGGATATCAAACTGTGCATAAACAGGTGTGCAATGTTCCATACCAGTACCCGCCCAGCATTAGCTATTACACAGTTTTGAATAGCTTGGAAATAAATGTTTTTAAATAAACACATTTGCGTTGATGTGTTGAGGATACGTGCATGGTTGTTGGGGCTTCTCACAGTTTTCATCACAGTAATGATTCACTTATGCCACCCACTGAGCCAAGAGCATGATGGGAACTGCAGTATAATCATGCAATGCTCGCCAAGATATGCCTCTTATTTTTGAGTGGTGCAACCACTCCCTTACGGAGCTACAGTATGTGGGTGGGTGGGTGGGTGGCTGGCTGGCTGTGTCTGAGCACGAAAACAGCATGGTTGTTTTTCACCACCTGTGCGCAACCTAACACACACACAAACACACATGCACATATTTAACTGTATATATGATGATTTCGGGTGTGCCAGTATACAGTAAAGTGACAATACAGCACTGTAGAGGCTACAGTAGAGGGACCCCCGGTAACTCTGTCATTTCTCAACTGTTTCGGACGTGGGGCGGCACGCCGGAACCGGCCCGGCCCCCTGGGCGCCCTCCTGTGGGTCTGGAACTTCCGCCCCGTCCAAAACCTGCATCTCCCATCAGGCAGTCACGCCTCGTGACACGCTCCATACATGGCCAGTACAGAATTCATTCCATATGTTGATCTGACCTCATCAAACCCTGTACACGCAAGACACGCTCCATATATGGCCAGTACATAATTCATTCCATATGTGGCCAAACTTGACACACAGTAAGTCATTGGATTATGTCACATATGAAAGCAGGGAATCATAGCTTTAAATTGACATATTGGTTGTTCAGTTTGACCCACCAGTTTGGGAGATATGGCTTATAGAGTAATGTCTTGCAGAAAACAGGCTTGAAGGGTTCACTTCTGTGGACTCTATAACATTACACCTAGCTACATTATTTATTATTATTTATTTCACATTAACATGTCGATTTCAGCTCTGATGTTTATTTCAGACATGCTCTAGTATGTGAAGAGTCTGCCTGTGCTATTAACTCATTTTGGATAAAAACCAATATATAAATTCAGTTTTTCTCCTCTGGTGAAAATCTGGAGGCTGCACGATGGAAGGCTCTCAGTCAAATCTGGTCACAGATGTTTATCTGACCTCATCAAACCCTTAGATCTCCATATAATGAGATCTTCTTAACTGTGCCGTATTAAGAAGATCTGTTGTTTCAGCGTGACCTCGCCCTTTAGGGCATCTTACTGGTGCATTTAGAGAAAGCACATGGCTATATAAATAGCACCTTTGTCAGCTTGTAGATCTGCTACATTTCAAATAATTGTGGTGGAGTCAAAAGTAGGCTACAATATTTGCCTCTGACATGTAGTGAATTAGAAGTAAAAGTTGAACATTGGAAATACTCAAGTAAAGTAAAAAAATATAGGCTACCTCAAAATTGTACATGAGGCATTTCACTTTAAAAAAAAGGTTTGGGGTAATTTTAACATCTGGCTTAGTAGACATTACAACAACAACGTTACCCAGACAAGGTTTGGAAGTGAAATTTCCAATAAGTACTTCCACTTTACAGTTTCCACCATAATTTTCACGGTTCTCTTGGCTACTTCTGTCAGGTTGGTTCTGTGGATTCACTGTCTCTCCAGACACTGTATGGGGCGACTCACACGGTCGCAACAGATTGATGTATGCTTGTTGTATGTGATGTATAGCTGATGCAAGCTCGCAATGCATTTCCAATGGGAGTCACATGGTTTGACACAACATTTGTGTTGTATGAGGTGGAGGGGGGCAGTCGAAACACAGCCGAAAGCCATACAACAGCTTGTAGTCCAAAATGTTGTATCAAACCATGTGACTTCCATTGGAAATGCATTGGGGCGGCAGCAGTGGTGGAGAAAGTATAGGTTTACTTTAAGTAAAAGTATCAATACTGCACTATAGAAATACTTTGTTACAAGTAAAAGTCTGGAATTCAAAATGTACTTAAGTAAAAAGTGCAAAAGTATTGCATACATCAAAATGTACTTAAAGTACCAAAAGTAGAAAGTAGCTTACTCACTATGCAGAATGTCCCATTTCAAGTTTTCAAATGTATACAAATATTTTGAAAAATAACCGATCTACAAGCTCACAAATAATGTGTCGCGATGGGACACATTGTGAGCTTGTATATCGGCTATTTTCAAATGATCAAAATGTATATAGGGCTGAAGTGGATATGCTTTGTAATTATAATAATACAAATCTGCAAAGTAACTATAGTAACTCAAGTTTTCAAATAAATGTAGTGGAATAAAAGTAGGCTACAACATTTGCCTCCGAGATGTAGTGGAGTAGAAGTAAAAGTATTGGAAATTGGAAATACTCGAAAGTGCAAATACCTCAAAATTGTACTTAAGTAAATTGTTAGTTAGTAGCTTCCATGTGGGTTCTGTGTGTAATCACTGTCTCCAGACACCATGTGTGTGTGTTCCCCCAGACATAATAACAGCTGCGTTGGGTCTTTGAATGCGCTGACAGCATGTCAGCGGGAGAGAGAGAGAGAGACCATCGAGAGAGAGACACAAAGAAAAACCCAGGCTGGCTGGCAAACCAATCCTGACTGTCAACGGGACATCATTCAATTAGCCGGTAAGCACTTTGCACTTATGTTGTCATAATGTGAACAAATGGCATCATAACGCAGAGAAGGTGTCGAGTCGAGCAATACGTATAGTGCAGAATCCCCCTCCTCACTCGCTCTTATACGCCAGACAGCTGGAGAGAGAGAGAGAGAGAGAGAGAGAGAACGAGAGACAGAGATGGACCGAGAAAAGAATTAACCCATTTTGGACTGATGTCGATTACAAAAAAGGCTTCTGAAAACAGTTTTCTGAAAACCCTATGTTTCTATGTCAGTGGTGCTCAACCTTTTTCATGTCAAGGACCTCCAGAATGTTCTGTATTTGGCCACTGACCCCCATCTGAAAATATGTTGTTCCAGAGACCCCCCAGAAGCAAAGATTTTAGTTAAAAATGTTCGCCCTGAAAGAATATTCAAAGATTTGCTCCACATTTTCACAATTTAAAAAAATAGCAGATCTACAAGCTCATAGCACTCTGTGCCGCACTATGAGCTTGTAGATCTGCTATTTTTCAATAGCTATACAACATAATGCTTGAAACACCAAAAGGGGTTCCCGTTCTGAACTGGTTAAAGGGCAGACAAAATAGAGCACAGCGGGATTTATCTCGACATTAGCACGAGACAATAACATTATGGCATGGTCCCTAATGACAAATTGGTTCCGTTTCTGTATTACAAATAATATGGCTGTGAGAAATGAGAACATTAGTCTTTATAGGGGGGGGGATATCAGCAATCCTCTTTGGGTGAAACCGAAGCAAGGTACTGTAACAGTGACGCGGTTTAATCTGCCCATGTGGCCGGCAGATTATACAG
This sequence comes from Electrona antarctica, assembly GCF_951216825.1. Classification (NCBI taxonomy): domain Eukaryota; kingdom Metazoa; phylum Chordata; class Actinopteri; order Myctophiformes; family Myctophidae; genus Electrona; species Electrona antarctica. The sequence goes on from NC_136808.1 coordinate 24,461,679, forward strand.
CCAAGCTGCTGGCCAGATGACTATAGCAATGTAGCCCACTGGCTGCAATGACACACTACCGCCATTAACTGAGAATTAATTATTTCCGCTGACACCACGTGCTTGCGCCCATGCATGCATGTGTGACTGTGTGTGTGTGCTTGCGTGCGTGCGTGCGTGCGTGCGTGCGTGCGTGTGTTTGTGCCTCGGACCATTGCTCCAACTGAATGTGCTGAAAGGAGCAGATGAGGTTTAGTCCACTCCTCACTGCAAGGGGCTGTTTTAATCACTTCAGGCCCGTGATAATAGTCTTACATTTTGACCAAAATCTCACCTGCAATGTGAAGTGATCTTACTATGCAGAATGGAGTTGGAGTCAAGCACAGTTGTATAGACTTAAGCACAGGGTTGAAATTGTCCCTACTTCCTGGTGTGTGTGCACGTGTGTGTGTGTGTGTGTGTGTGTGTGTGTGTGTGTGTGTGTGTGTGTGTGTGTGTGTGTGTGTGTGTGTGTGTGTGTGTGTGTGCGTGCGTGTGTGTGTGTGTGTGTGTGTGTGTGTGTGTGTGTGTGTGTGTGTGTGTGTGTGTGTGTGTGTGTGTGTGTGTGTGTGTGTGTGTCTGTGTTTGCGTGCATAATGTGCGTGCGTGTGTGTGACCCACTAACCCTCTAATGCGACCCCACTTAGTTGACTGCTAAAAACAGCTGCAACGGTCAATAGGTCATACAGACCACCGCACGCACACAGTGCACGCACTCAGTGTCAGGAGCGCTTATAGTTGGCACCCGTCAAAAATTGCAGAACTACAATCTCATAAACTGTGAGCTTGTTATAGTCTGGAGATTTGATGTAGAGGGAAAACGGTTGGGGCCAAGATTAGACCCCTTTGAGAACTCTGGTCAACAAAGTAATAGGCCTGTAGGATTTAAGTGCATGGTTTAGTTAAGTTAAGTTAAATACTTGGACGTATGTCCACAGATTTAAAAAATATGCATGTTAAAAGATGGCTGAGGTTATTTAATTAACAAAAATCGGGACGCCAAGGAATGTGGTTAATGGTCAGAGATTAAGATCAAGTATTAATAGTTTACGTAAGGTGTGAGCCCAGTGGCATACTTACGGCCAAGCTACACCAGGCTTTTCTCGCGCGTTTACCCTAAACGCGCTGCCCGCGCTGGAGAAAACGCGCGAGAAACGCGCCAGAAAAGCCTGGTGTAGCTTGGCAGTTATAGGCTTCATCAGCCATGGGTTCTTAGAATAAAAGGGGCCCTAGCTGTACATGCACGGAAATCGGTTATGTGTCGGGTAATTTGGACCATTTGGGACGGTTCTGGCACGGGTCTACAGTTACTGTGGCCAAATATGTACCTACTACAAGCTCATTCATCAGCAGAATCACATGTGCTGCAGTGCAGAATGTGAAAGAACTTTCATATCAGCAATTATTACTCACACAGTGCTGAAATGGAGGATGTAAGAACACACTTTTGTTGGTTACAGAGAGGGTAAATATGAAGTTTTGTTGGTTACAGAGAGGGTATAAATATGAAGTTTTGGACCAAAGTCTGAGTTTGAGGGGGCTCCCGACGGCCGGCGCTTACCTTCTCCCATCACTGACGGGAGGAATAAACGACGGCCGGCCGTTGGGGGGCCCCCTAGTGGGGGGCCCGTGGGTTGACAAAACCCACCAACCCTATGCAAATTACACCTCTGTGTGAGTCCTGTAATCGTGAGTGTTATGACTTATGAGTATAAGGTTAGTGGATTATAGTAGTAGTCGATGGAGAGTCGAAGTTCCTTCCATAAAAGCACTAGTCCATTTATCTATAAATGCAGCAGTCAATTTACAAAGTATATGCACATGTGTGCACGCTAAGCTCTGTCCCATAAGCCTCCTCACTTGGCTCATGCACTGAAGTGCACTCCTGACATCATCAAACTCAGACGCCAACGGTATATGGATGCTTCTGATCTCACCGTATAGTGTCTCGCTCTCTCTATCCACTCTGCAGTGCACTTGATCCCTCATTGTCTATACCTCTCTCCTCCGCTGGGGTTTGGCATATAGTTCTGCTGGGTAATCATTTCCACTTCAAACGTGCATGGAGTGTTGGGACCGGATGAATGTTGTCAGAGTTGCAGCCCCTGTAACATGTGGACCGATTGTGTGGGGAGAAAGACACACACACACAGAGGAGAGGAGGGGAGAGGAGAGGAGAGGAGAGGAGAGGAGAGGAGAGGAGAGGAGAGGAGAGGAGAGGAGAGGAGGGGAGAGGAGAGGAGAGGAGAGGAGAGGAGAGGAGAGGAGAGGAGAGGAGAGGAGAGGAGAGGAGAGGAGAGGAGAGGACGGACGGACGGACGGACAGACGGACGGAGGCATGAGATCAGATGGAGTAAAGTGAAGAGGGAAGGAGATTATTATATGGAGAGAGCAGAAGAGTGGAGCAGGGTGATGAAGAGGATATGAGGAGAGCAGAAGAGTGGAGCAGGGTGATGAAGAGGATATGGGGAGAGCAGAAGAGTGGAGCAGGGCGATGAAGAGGAGATGAAGTGAGAGGAGAGCCATACATGCATGCAGGTCTATACTTGCAAAGCTTCAAGGTTTCAACAAATTAGAACGAATACACATTCAAAAGGACATTTTTAATTGACCAGAGCAAGGAGTCCACATCCATAATTGTGAATTACTGTGGTGGAAAGTAACTATAGGCCTAAGTACATTTACTTAAAGGACCACTTCACCACTTTTCAACCTATCTTCATATAATAGGTCCTCACTAATAATCATGATAAAATGGCACAATATTTTTCTACTCAGTCTGTGTCTCATATGAGGACTGTGGGCAGTTCAGAAACCTGTCCACCAGTGACATCATCAACGGGGAATCCAAGCTAATAGAAACCGCAGGCTTTCTAGTCCTGAAAAGTTCCAATGTGAAAATGGAAGCCATCGTTCTCACGATAATACAAATCTAAACATTATTGTAAATAAATATAATTATATAAAAATAAATCTGCCTAACGATGATGTCACTGGTGGACAGGTTTCTGAACTGCCCACAGTCCTCCTATGAGAGTGAGACACAGACTGAGTAAACAAAACATTGTGCCATTGTATCATGATTATGAGGACCTATTATATGAAGATTGAAAAGTTACTTTAGTAGTTACTTTAGTTACTTTAGTAGATTTAGTTACTTTAGTAGATTTTCATTATCATTACATAACATGCATCAACCACTTCAGCCCTAAATACACATTGTGGCCATTTGAAAATAGAGCTTGTAGATCTGCTATTATCGAAATATATTTATACATTTGAAAACATGACATGGGACATTCTGCACAGTGAATACTTTCAATACTTTCGGTACTATAAGTACATTTTGATGCCAATACATTTTGAATTCCGAACTTTGACTTGTAACGTCAAGTAAGTATTTCTACATTGCAGTATTTATACTTTTTACTCTTGTAATGCGCGTACGTTTTTTCCACCACTGATGAATATATTGTATTAGATGTAATTTCCCCTCTTATTTAAATGGTTCCAATGTTCCTTTTCTTCTTCTTGCCCGTCCTCTGTGTGATGTTTATCACCGGCACTAATCAGGAGATGCCTCCCGTTTTTGGCCGAGCTCTTTGACAGTGATCATCTGTAGAACGGCCTAACAGGGCATTTAAAGACCTGCTTAAAGGTCTATTGTCGCTAATGGAAGCCAGCAATAAACGCAGGAGGAGTCTCTCTCTTTTTATTCCATTCACAATGAGGGAGAGTGTGTGTGAGAGAGAAAGAGAGAGCGAGAGAGAGAATTATCAGTTTTATGGCGGTATTTAATGAATGTAGCACATCCTTTTTATTTTTATTCTGTACAGGTATATTATCCACTTTTCTTCCGTGCGTTCTCACTTTATGTGAAGCATATTGTGTGTCACATTTTAATGTGTTGAGATGTGAGTATATGAATTTGGTTTGATGTGGTTTGTAGAAGGTGTGCGCTGTCACTTCTTTTCACATCACATCCGAGTATAGCAATGTGTACCTCGGCAATAGATTTGATGCAGATAATCAACACTTCTCATGGCAAGGAAGAATACAAAATTAAATTATAAAAAAACCCATAAAAAAGTGCCCCGTTTTCAAATTTTGGTTAAAAGAAATCACACCTGTGTGAAGTGAGGGGCAATTTGCTCTTATCATCGTGCATCATCATGACATAAAATAGACACTATTCCTATTTGCTCAGACACTATGACGTACAATTCTCCACTCATTGTCAATGGGAATTTAATGTTTGTTTAAAAGGGAATTTCTTCCTAACCGTTTTTCTACAAAATCATGTTGATAATATGTATATTGACCAAAATAATAATAATAATAAAAAAATAAACATAATGGGCGCTGCCGCTGGTCCTTTAAGAAAAGCGTAGGAGGGGTCTAATGTCAGCACACATAGAACAGGAAGAGTGCAGCAACAACACTGCATGGACTAACCTGTCATATCATCTGCAACAGATATAAACAAAAAGTAAAACAAATTGTGCGATTGAATAAGCGTTCTAGCGGTTGATCCACCCGGACGGTAAATACGCTAATTTGGTATGGAACGCTCGGCATGTTTTTTTTTTCAATGACGAATGGATTCGTGTCTTCATATACGGTAAGAAAACAGTTGGGTGAAGCTCTCCTTTAAGACAAAGTTTGTGGACGGTAACCAAAAGCTGGATGTCGGAGGTGTCACGGTCCGTGACATGTCCTGGACTACGGGATATTATTTATAGGTCTGCTGCTCCTTCACTTTTAAAGAGGCTAGGCACTGTCTACCACTCTGCCTTGCGGTGGACTACTGGTGATAGTTATGGTACCCAACACTGTGCACTTTATGAGAACTCAGGTTTATCCTCCCTGACTGAGAGGCGAGAGAAGCATTGGCACCCTTTTTTATATAAAGCCATTGATGGGATGCTCCCTGACTATATTTGTTCCATGATGGAACTGAACAATAGCACCTATCAGACCCGCTCTAGTGATTTCTTAAGGCTCAAGGTTCCTCAGGCCCAGACAGAGTTGGGCAAGACAGCAATTTGGCCCAACTTCGTGGAATGAACTCCAAAACTCTTTAAAACTGAACTCCCTGCCATCCTTCTGTCAGTTCAAAGGAATGCTCCAGAACATTTTTCACCGTGATTGCTCCTGCTTCAATTGATCTATTTTACTGATGGTTGTACTGTATAACGTTCCTTTGTAATTTATCCTGATTTATAATGTTTGATGTATTGTTTTTGACTGTATTTTGTGTATTGTAACCTCGGCTACATTGAAAATGAGGGCTTGCCCTCAACTGTATCTACGAGTATAAATAAAGGTGATGATGATGATGTGTTATGTTTTTCTAGTGTTCCTTGTTCTTGGTTTTAGTCTTACTTTACACTTGTGTGCTTTTATTTTGCAGTCTGTTAGTGTTTCCTGTGTTGCTCATGTTACCTGTGTTGTCTCGCGTCCGAGTGATTCCCAAGCAGGTTCTCAGGGAAGGAGCGCTCGTTGTACCACGCCGGCCACGCGTAAAGCCCCGCCCTACTACTAGTAGCCAAGGAAAGCGCCGCCCGCGCGGGCGGAACCTCACCTTCTAATACAAACACAAAACCCCATTCTGCCAGCTGCCTCGCTAGCCTAGTGGATTACTACACTGACTTGTAATACCATGCTTCATGCATTCGCGCCCCACTGCCGCCACCTCTTTTACTACCGCAGACTTTTTTATAGTTTTTGGATTAAGGTTGGTGAGGGGTTCGTTAATAGTTTTTGGATTAAGGTTGGTGAGGGGTACGTTAATAGTTTTTGGATTAAGGTTGGTGAGGGGTACGTTAATAGTTTTTGGATTAATGTTGGTGAGGTGTACGTTAATAGTTTTTGGATTAAGGTTGGTGAGGAGTACGTTAATAGTTTTTGGATTAAGGTTGGTGAGGGGTACGTTAATAGTTTTTGGATTAAGGTTGGTGAGGGGTGCATTAAAAAGATTGGATTAAGGTTGGTGAGGGATGCGTTGCTCCCCTGCTTGTGGTTATGTTTAGGTTAGAGTTAGAGATAGGGTTAGTACTAGTCATAGAGTACTAGTAGGCATAAACACTTGTGTGCGGTCCAAAACACAGCCCAGCGCTTCCTACTTCCTACAACCAATCACAGCGCTCCAAATTCAACTGTGTTGATTATCAGTTGAGTTCACCTGTGTCCTTGTGTATTTATACTCCCCTGGTTTTTCAGTTCCTTTGTCAGATCATTGTTGTATGTCACTTGTGTTTTGCTCCTAGTGAACTCCCAGAGTAGTTCTAGTTCTTGTTCGCCTCGTGTTCCTGCTTGTTCTTGGATTTTGGTAATAAACCTTCTGCAATTCCACTACTTTGCCTCTCTGTCTCTGTCCTGCATTTGTGTCCGAAACCTCCTGCTTCATACTGTGACAGGAGGGCCCTCAAAAAAGGGCTTAAAGCCCCTTCAGTGCCCCCTACCAGAGGCAATACTACTTAAAAAGGTGAAATGAAAAAAGGTACCATAATTAATAAAGCTACACAAGGGGCCATGGAAACAGAAAAGGCCATGGGGTCACCAGGGTTCAACCTCCAGTCAGGCCATGCATGCTTGTTTGGGGACCAAAGTGTTTGACGGATGGCTGGACCATAATTGCCATCCTCAGAACCCCGCAGGTAACAGGGCTAAAATAATAATAAAAAAAACATCCTGTCCATCCATGTGTTGTATTACTAGAAATATAACTAGAAAGGTGCACTCAGTAGAGCGCAAATCTCTGCCAGGAGGCATATGGCCTACTTTAAATACCGTCTGTCTGTCTGTCTGTCTGTCTGTCTGTGGCCCCTTCATTTTGGTGAATGTTTCCACCGACAGTTGGTTCGAAACTGGATCCAAACAATGGCCCATGGTTCCGTCAAAGCACCAATTTGTTCCAGGAATCTAGAACGGAACCAGTTCAAGAACCAAAGTTCCTTTGGTGGAAAAGGGGTCTGTCTGTCTGTCGCATGTGATGGCAATGTTTTGGGTTTGCATGTGCATATAATAAAAACATCCAGGACAACGCAACCCCACGTTTCAGATTCTTCTCCCGCATGGCTCCCAAACTCTGGAACAAACTCCCTATTGCAGTTAGAACTGTCAGATTCATTCACTCCAATTAGGACCCAGCCACTCTACTCTGCGATGGCGAGCTGTCCTTCTTCTCACCCATTGAAATGCATGTTAAATGATGGGATTTCTCCATATAAATAATTGATCATTTCAGTAGCAAGAGCTTCAAAATGTCTTCTAAATCGAGTCAACAAGGCACAAGGTACAGTCTATGCACTGGATGTGCACAAGAGGTAGAGCAGGTCTTCCAATGATCCATGGGTCGGCGGTTCGAATCCCGGCTCCTCCTGTCTACATGTCAAAGTGTCCTTGGGCAAGACACTGAACCCCAAATTGCTCCCGATGTGCTGGTTGGTACCTTGCATGGCTTCCGCCGCAATCGGTGTATGAATGTGTGTGAAGTGAATGGGTGAATATAATGCACAATCTATGTAAAGCGCCTTGGATAAAGGCGCTATATAAATGCACCATTTACCATTTACCACAACATTATTTCAATAAACTAGAAATACGAGAAAATGTTAGAGGGAGAAACGGTATCCAACTCAATCAACTTTAACAACCGCCCAGGAGTTTGGTGGTTATAGTATTATTGCCATCATCTGGGTGCCATCATCTGGGTGGGTCAGTCGTGTAACTTTCCCGACATTGTGGTGTGCATGTGTGTGTTCAACAACACAGCAATGAAAAATAACTTTGACAGCTATGCGGTGAGGAAAGATTGCCCACCTTAGCAATGGTTGATAAACTATTTGGATTGGACAATGGCTTTTGGGGTGGGGTTTAGCGAAGGGTACATTTTCAGCTGTAATCTGAAGATCTTCAGGCTCCACCTTAGCCCGTAGAACTTGACAACGCCTTGACAGCCAATGCATGTTTATTCAAAAGGTTAAAATGTAATTTATACCAGTGGTTTTCAACATTTTTCATATCAAGTTACATTACTTATTCGGCATTTGACCTGCACGGACCACCATTTGATTTTAATTTTGAATCCACAGGAGGCGACCAGCAGTTGTAGAATCCTCTCACAATAGAGCATCGCAGTCCCGCCCTCTTTCATGACAACGACTGGCCCAGGAAATAATTCCCCATTCATTTTTCCCCATAGACATTTTCAAAAAACATTTATTTAAATATCTGCAAGCCTCGAACAAAGCCAACTTGGATTGTGACAAATCATGACAACAACGTCAATATGTTGGGGCCGAAAAAAAATAATTAGAAGAAAAACAACAAAAAACACAAGCATAACATAAGCATTATCCCCCTCCCGCCATCTCTGAGGCAGATGAACAACTTCCATGAGCCCCGGCCGACCCCAGCAGTCGGGCGGTGGCGGATCAGAAATGGTTTATAGTATTGTGTGCGCTGTAGTGAGCTGAACTCACTGTATGGTGGAGATAAGGAGGTGGGAGTATCTGTTCTAACAGTTATAAAGATAGTGTGTCTGAGGAAACTGAAACAACATCCACTGTGTTTGGTTTATCCCACACAATGTCCACGCAGGGAGGCCGGAGATAAGTAGTGTGTGTGTGTGTGTGTGTGTGTGTGTGTGTGTGTGTGTGTGTGTGTGTGTGTGTGTGTGTGTGTGTGTGTGTGTGTGTGTGTGTGTGTGTGTGTGTGTGTGTGTGTGTGTGTGTATGTGCGTGCGTGCGTGCGTGCGTGCATATGCATGTATGTGTGCGTGCGTGCGTGCGTGCGTGCGTGCGTGCGTGCGTGCATATGCATACGTGTGTGTGTGTGTGTGTGTGTGTGTGTGTGTGTGTGTGCGTGCGTGCGTGCGTGCGTGCGTGCGTGCGTGCGTGCGTGCGTGTGTGTATACTTACTATACTTTGTGAGACACATGTCACCACAAAGTACAATTTGGAAATATACACAGTGAGGACAATTGCCTTGGTCCTCACAAGACAAAATAGTTGTTTTACAGTTAAAAAGTATGTGAGTTATATGCTTCTATTATACATTTGAAAAGGTGTGCCCAAAAGCTGAACCACGAAAAGAAAGTCACCAGCTACTACGTCACTGACACGCTGCAACATGCTGCAACACACACTGCAACAACACACTAACACGTCACACACTTACCCTCCGCGTCGTTCGTTCCCTATCTCCTCATGTCGCGCCGCACGGCCACACTCAACATCACCCGCGTAAAAATTGTCATCGCACTGCCACTAAAGCCGGCTCCCGTCCACACTCGCAAACAATATCAATATCAATAATAAACACAAACACGCCACAAGCACCGACACCCCCGCCTAATTTGTTGCCACGTCTATGAAAACAAGCACAGAAAAAATGCCATTCAACACGCTACTTACACACACTACCACTCGCTTACAATACGCGGACCTGGCAACACTACATTCCCTCTCCCATTTGCTCACAGCCCACCACGTGACCCACACAGGGAGGGAGACGATTGCGTGATGCTTCTATGTACAGGATTCTATAGGTCACCACTTTTGGTGTGACACACACACGGCTTCTGTTTACTATGCGTTGTCAACACGTGCTGAGTTGACAAACATTGACCGATTTCGGAGAAGACTGATCGTTTATCCTTTAGTAATTACGCTGTGGAAGTATTCACACTAGGCAACTTTTGCATTTATTGGGATTGGCAATTTGGGGAGAAAAGGAGGAGGAGGAGGTGATCAAGCTCCACAACACCACATTGGTAGGTAGGCTCAAGGCTGCATTTATTTTCCTTCTTTTTCCTCTCGAGGGTGCATGGGATGATGTGAACCCCTCCAGCAGGCTAGGGAGCACCGCTCCGGTTAGCGGAAAATGACCGCGGGGTGCGGGTTGCCAGGTTTTTTTTATAAGTAAAGTATTTACATTCAATTAAAAGAAAATATATATATAATACATTTTAATTTACGTCATATTTAGCGGCATTTCGACCTAATTTCTCTGTTCTTTGTCAATGGCAAATATTGAGACGTGTGGGGACTCAAGCTGTATATAGGAGGGCCCTCAAACACATTATTTGATAACTTTTCATCGTGCTCCTAAAAAAAAATGTGTGCTACTAGCCGCGATTACATACACAGTTAAAATAATAAGAAATTTGCGCCAACGACTGCGTCGACACCTGGCGTGGAACAAACGGGACGAACCGAGGCGCATATATGGATAACAACAACAACACTACACGCGCGCTGCAACACAAAACAGCTGCATACAACGCGTGTCACTGTGCACTTCTGTATCTGTGGACTTCTGTATCGCAACGCGGGGCAACGCAACTCTGGGATGAGCGGGCCGAAGGCCCGCGAAATTCTAGTATTTTACAATTAGAAAACATATTCAGATTTGGGGTTAGACTCTTTTCCTCTTCAGATCACCGACAGTCACTGTAATCACGATATTCCAGGCACTTTGATTTAAGCGTTATCATATTTTTAAACGTCAAATTTTTTAATCTCCCAGTACTTTTCGGAAGAAAACAAAATGACTAGGTAGCTTGCCGTAAAAAAAATGTAATGCCAAAAACTTCCGCCACACAAGATCATGCAATGTCGCACTTTGGCCACGTGAAAACGGGGCTTTACTACTTAGTTGTGTGCCGGAAACGAGCTAATCTAGTTTGATGTCACAAGTATAGTCAGATAAATATGTATAGTAGACACAAATTTGTGTGTGTTTGTGGTAGCTATATGCAGAGATTAAAATAGGGTGCATTTTGAATCCAAAAACGCAGTTAGTTAAGGGATGCAATAAAACAACGACCTCCATGGGATGCACTACTGTACTACTATGTACTACTGTTTTTTATTCTAGTTTATTTTTGCTAGCTTTAGTTATAATAATTATTTCTTCTTCTGTTTTCTACATGAATATAACCACATTATAACCATATAAAATTAAATGGGAGTTAAATGCTGCAATTTGTAAAAAATGGCAAAATATGACTCCTAACATTTGTCCCTGGGACTCATCTAAAAGACCATCCCGGGACTCATTACATTGAAAACCTATTTACATCACTGCTATATGCATGCGTGTCTGTGTGTGTGTGTGTGACCTAGCTAGTAAGCAAGCAGAGGGTTTAGGTGCGCGTGCGTGCGTGCGTGCGTGCGTGCGTGTGCGTGCGTGTGCGTGGGTGCGTGCGTGTGTGTGTCTGTGTGTCTGTGACCTCTGGCTGGGTAATCAAGCAGAGGGTCTAGGGTTACAGTCTGGAGGTCATCCTCCATTATTCCATGTCATTGCTGCCAGTGTCCACTGTGAGTTTTACGGCAAGGCTCGTTTGTCAACAAGTCAGCAACCTTGTGCGTGCGTGCGTGCGTGCGTGCGTGCGTGCGTGCGTTCGTTCGTTCTTTCTGTGACACAACAAAGGACACATGTTGTGAGGAAAACACCGTTGACCTTACATGTAATTTGCTCTGGAGAAACACAAGTGAGCCGGTCATGTCCGCCTTTCTAAGTCTTCCCCTTCATTTACAATGCAGGTATTTAGCACATGCTGTTAATCTTATCCACAGACACTTAAGTGCAAGATCAGTGTGAATGGCATCAACCTTCAACAACAAATTAAAAGGTAAGTTGTGACGTGAATAGAAAACGGAACAACAATTAAGTGCTCCAATGTATCTAGGATACTGAATGCTCCCAGCCAGGCATACATGGCTAGCCATGTATGATCAACAGCCTCATCTCTATTAAAGCATGCCTCCCATAGCCAAGGAGACATACAGCTCTTAACTATCAATTCCATTTTTGTGTTTAATTTGCAGACAGAAGTTTTAATATATTATCGGGTAAATATAAAACTGGACTGTATCCCTAAAGGACGCTATGGCATTATTTGTATTGGCCCGCAATATGTGAAGCATTTATCAAGGGTCTGTGAGGGGAGGGAAAGCAATATTTGCAATATAAATATTTATAAGATAGTTTTTCTTTGCTTTTTCCAGTATCTCCTCTCCCACATAACCAATGTGTGTTAACTCTCCTATACACTGCTGGCCTCTGCTTCCCTGTGTACAAGCCAGAATGTGCATATCTTTACTTATTTCTATATACTGAGCAATATTGCAATATTAATTAGGATAATCTGTATGTACACTATGAATGAATATATATACATATGTCCACTCGGAACACAATGATGAACTGATGTCAAGGTCACTGTGACCTCATAAAATATAATTCTGTACATCAAGTATGCATTCACTACATACGAGTCTGGGCAGACAGATACGGATATAAACAGAAACTGGTTGGCGGAGGGAGGCATACAGTATACAGTACAAACGTCAAAACAGGATACATGCCTATTTAGTTTTGCTTGTTGTTATGACTTATGCACTTATCTTGTTAAATCTTGCCTCCTGCTGTTCCTGCTGCGACGTGCTGTGTGATGCATTTATTTCCTAGTACTGGTTGCTTGCTGAAACAACCCACTGTCCTCAAAGTGAAAAACAAAGGCTTGTCTCGTCTCGTCTTGTCTTGTCACATCTTGTCCCGTGTCATCTCAGGCTGACAGCTGCCACCTGGTTGCCATCTCCCTCCATGCTCACTAGAGCACCCTGCTTCTTTTCTACTTGTTGACTCGTTTCCTTCAGTCTGTTTCCACTAGGCAGTAGACCTCAGGTGTTTGTTTTCTTGGGGAAAATCCAGTAGAGAGACTGTCAGCAGGTCTATGACATTGGGGAAGCTATAGGGTGATAGGGGGTATAGTGTTAGCAGCCCATTGTTACATTACAGCCCCTTTTGAAGGTTATCCTTTGAGGCATATTTGTGTTTTTTTTGGCTGCGCCTGAAAAGACAACCTTAGACCTCCTTGACTGATTGATGAAGTTACATCATTGGCCGGCTGGTTGGCCTGACGACGGGCTAGCCAATCCCAGAGGCGTGGTCCCTCCAGGCTATATATATCCAGGATATAATCCAGGTTTCTATCCTTGGCTAAAACCAGAGTATATAGTAAGAGAGTGGCGACACTAGCGTTGACTCCCATTTTTACAAAGGAATGCGGAAGTGCTCAATCTATCTCAATGGGATATAGTTCCAGCCATAGGAGCAATGTTTGGAACTATAGCCCATAGGCACCCGCTTTGCGGCGAGATCAGAGCGTGTCACTACTCTCCTACTCTACACTCATAACATAACCAGCCAATCGCAGATCAATAATAATAATAATAATAGCTCAGATTTATAGAGCGCTTTTCTAAGTACCCAAAGCGCTTTACATAAAACAGTAGGAACAACTTTAATTCAAGAAACAAAAATAAAAACAAAAAGGCAAGTAAAATGTCGGTGCTAGCTGCTAGGTTAAAAACATGAAAGGCTAAAAGCAAGGGATGGGGGGACATCTTAACCAGACCTCAGCTGGGGAAGGCTATCTTGAAGAGGTGGGTTTTGAGTGAGGTTTTGAAGGAGAAAAGGAAGGGGGCAACTCTGAGATTGGGGAGTTCATTCCAGAGGTTGGGGGCAGAAACATAGAAGGCCCTGTCCCCCCAGGTGCGGTAGGTAGGGTTCGAGAAGATCGGAGAGGTAGGGGGGAGCCAGGTTGTTGAGAGCTTTGTAGGTGGTGAGCAGGATTTTGTAGTGAATTCTTTGTTTGACGGGGAGCCAGTGTAGGTCGTGGAGGAGTCATGTCATTGGTTCGACCTCCCGTTAGATGGACCATTACTAACCCTATCACCCTATTATAACCTAAACATAACCGCAAGCACAGGAGCAACGCATCCCTCACCAACATTAATCCGGTCGTTTTAAAGCATCCCTCGCCAACCTTAATCCGGTCGAACTAACGGGAGGGATACGGATACATTGTTTTAGAGGCGGGACAAGAGCAAGGATTCGATTAAAGGGAACGGCCGAACGGGCCAAACCATTTTGAGCTTTACACGGGACAGCCTTCAAAATATATCGCATTTATGAGTGCAGGATTTCAAAAGTGGGTGCAGGTTCTATTAAATAAGTATTTTATCACTATTGTTTATTTATTTATGGTTCTAAATTACTCCTAATATCCCCCCCCCCCCCCCCATTTGCACTCATGGTGCAATGGGGTAAATTACACACCCATCAAATGGGTCAGAGTCCATAGATTTACTCCACTCACTACATCCCATAGCCTGGAACGATGATTGAAATATCGATGCAAAATAACTTCTTAAAACTCAACTGCAATAAATCAGAAATACTACTCATTGGCCCAAACTTCCTCACCAGCCCCACCCACATTCGCAACCTTCGTGTCACATTCGACTCCACCCTCTCATTCCTCCCCCACATAAACCAGATCACCAAAACTGCCTTCTTTCACCCCCGGAAACATTGCCTGCCTCCGGCCCTCTCTGACTTTCCCTGCCGCCGAAACACTCATCCACGCATTCATTACATCCCAGATTGATTACTGCAACTGTATCTGATCAATGTGAGCATGTAGCACCTCCGAGATAACTATGTGATGAGGCTCAAAGACTGCATTGCGATAATCGGCTGGCCTCCAAACCTGAACTAGAAGATTGTTATGGCGATCAGGGGTAGCCTGGCTAATAAGCCAGACTCAAATCAAACTGTCGTGTGGTATTTGAGTCTGGAGATGCTGTGTATGGATCTTGTTTCCCGGGGGGCGGGTTCAAACATTTTCTCTTTGACGCAATTGGTTAGAGCTACTGTCAGTCAAAGGTCTCAAGCATTGAACGTCACTGTACCAAAGCCCGCCCATATTGCATACCGTGTCCCGATTGACCACACCAGTTCTCTGGTGTAGGAAATGGGCGTACAATTGAGCCTCTCCAGACCGTAATCCGCCGGCAGGCAATTTTTTTTTGTTGCCAACGGCTGATTCGGTCTGGCTTATTGGCCAGGCTAGATCAGGGGGGCTAACTATATGTTCTTTGAGCCACTGACTGCAATATGAATACGAAACGACTCCATGACATGGGCTATATAGGCTTAAATTGAATGTCATCGAACGTGCCATACTGACGTTGACTCATTTGATTGCTTCATGCATTACATGCAATACTCGCAAGAAAACATTCCACCTTAAAAGTCAGGTATACGCCGCGGTAGCCTTTAAAGATGGAGTGCCACAATCTTTGTATTTTTCCAGTTTTTCATGTGTCTATGAGGTGACAGTACTTCATTAGACACCCTGGAGTACTTTTTATGTGCAATGGTGTATTAACTTTGTATTTAGGGTTTCTTCCTGGAGGCTGAAACCTTGACAGTCAAACGGGCCAATGAAATAAACTAATATAGTGACATCACACTATCAGCCCCTCCCCTAACCCCTCCCCCTTTATCATATAACTACAGCTGTGCGTGTGGCTTCAGTTCGGTTGGATCACCACCCATCACCACCCACCAGGCAAACCAGGCATAATTAATGAACTGGTGGGCTTGTACACATAAAAGCATGATTTTAACAAATACTGTACACTTTTTGGAAAAGGTTCTTCCTCCTTATATTATAATAATACCTGATGATCATGTTTTAGGGTGGAAAGAAATTGTGGCACTCCATCTTTAAGCAGCACAGTGAGTGAATGGAATACCGGTACTTGATTTTCTCTAGTATATCCAACATTAAGCAGTAAAGCTGGGAAGTCAGCAAACCATCCATTTATTACTTGGAACAGCTAAAAAGGCTAGGATAAAATAAACAGCCCTTGTTGCTGAGGGGCACGAGGGAGAGCGCACAGCTAAAGCATAACAAATACCAACAGCTCTGACAAAACACTCGACACAGACTTAGGCCTGACTCACATGTGCACACCAGATTGATGTATAGCTGATGCATGAGACTTGTTTACTGATGCAAGCTCGCAATTCATTTCCAATGGGAGTCACATGGTTTGACACAACATTTTTGTTGTATGCGGGGGAGGGGGGCAGTCGAAACACAGCCGAAAGCCGTACAACAAAAATGTTGTGTCAAACCATGTGACTTCCATTGGAAATGCATTGGGGCGGCCATGACACTTACCCTTTGTTTACATCTACCATGCAACATTGTTGTATGCTAGATGTAAAGGTGTGAGTCAGGCCTTAGGCCTCACTCAGACCTTCACAACAGATTGTTGTATAGCTGATGCATGAGACTTGTTTACTGATGCAAGCTCGCAATTAATTTCCAATGGGAGTCACATGGTTTGACACAACATTGTTGTTGTATGAGGGGGAGGGGGGCAGTCGAAACACAGAAGAAAGCCATACAACAAAAATGTTGTGTCAAACCATGTGACTTCCATTGGAAATGCATTGGGGCGGCCATGACACTTACCCTTTGTTTACATCTAGCATCCAACAATGTTGTATGCTAGATGCGAAGGTGTGAGTGAGGCCTGAGTCTTAGAAAACACACGCATGCACGCACGCACGCACGCACGCACACACGCACGCACGCACGCACACACACACACACACACACACACACACACACACACACACACACACACACACACACACACAGACACACACACACACACATCCGCATTTAGAAACAAATCAAATCAAACATCCTAACATTATTGTGACTTTTTCATTCATGACATTAAAAAGAAAATCACATCTGGGCCGTGGATCAGCGGTCCAGGCACCTTGGCTGGTAATCCAGTCTGGCAGTGTGCCGCGGGTTCGACTCCCGATCCCGACGGCATTCATGTCACCCCCCCCATCTCTCTCCCCCATTTCCTGTCAGCCTACTGTCTGTCCCTCCATAAGAAAATATAAAATAAAAGCAAAAGCCACAAAAAAAAAAAAAATCTGTGTGAAGTGAGGGGCGCTCTTATATCGTACATCATCATGACATCATCTCATTCCGGCCAATCACAATTTGCGTCCTCACCTTCGTCATCAATGTTTGTGTTTAAACAAACACTCACAATTGTCCATTCATCGTCAATGGCATTTAATGTTTGTGTTGGGACAAAATGTGGGTAACACACACCAAAAAAAATATATATATATATATATTATTCATGTAGATACTTCAGTACATTTTGTAGTTAAATATTGCTGAGACCAAATCCAGTGCTGTGATTGTGATGTGTCTATGGAGTTGACATCACTCTAATAGACCCCAGGTGTGGTTAGAATATTCAAATATGTCTTCCCTTTGTGTTTTTGGTTCCTTCCTGAAAGCTGAAAGCCTTAAGGCCCAATCGAAATACCACCACGTTACTGACATCATAATATCAGGAATATTTTGAACATATAACTTCCAGCCATATGTTTTTGTCTTGTCTTGTTTGATTAGTGTGAAGATTGGCAAGATGTTACACAATTCAACTTCAATCAAACCTTCAACTTCATGGGTCTGTGCCTGCAGCCAACTGGCTCTGTCTGAGGTCGTACTCAACCCAATAAGTGGTTCTCAAAGTGGGGTCTGGGGATACCCAGGGTTCCTTGAGAGGGTTCCATGCAGGGGGTCCTCAGCAAAATGACTTATGATTAACCACTTTAACCTTATTTTTTTACTTTCTCTCTTTGGCCCAAAATTGCCGGCCTACAACTTGCAATGTGACACGTTGTGGGCTTGTTGATTTGCTGTTTTTTTGGTTTGTTTTTGGTTTTCTTTTTTTGTTAATGATTCAGTTGTACTTTTCAGATGGGGTTTTGTGTGCCAAACACATCAATGTTAGAGGTCCCTGGCATAAAACTGTTTGAGAACCACTGAGTCACTCGCATCATGGAGGAATTAATACTAACAGTTGAGCACTGAACTCAACTTGATTTGTGATGATTTGTATCAGGAGCTTTTTCTTTTTTCTTTTTGTTGAAATGACAAGTTAATTTGACAGGAGTTTATTAGATTTTCATATACAGACTCCCCCTTCTCAAGTCATTCATCTAATTTCTGGAAGGTGTGCCCTTGGCATGTATATTTAGTAAGTGGGACAGCTGTGTTGCGGTATCCATGGAGACATTTTGGGCATAATAAACAGTGATGACAAGTGGTGATGAATAGCATCTTTGCGGCTGAATAATGACTTTGAATAAAATATTCATATCCTAGTAACACACGAGAGGGAAAACGAGCCACAGCGTTGATTCAAAAAAACATAATCCTTTTATACATGTGGTATATTGCTCATAATCCCAAGTAATTTATTACTGTCAGGAGACATAAAAGTGTGTGTGTGTGTGTGTGTGTGTGTGTGCGTGCGTGCGTGCGTGCGTGCGCGTGGTTGTGTGGGTGGCCAGCGCATTCTAATTTCATGCAAGATTTCGATGATTTAGTAGTCGTTTGATAACATATACATATAGTATGAGAGATCCACCCACTATCAATCTGTGTTGCCCAATTAAGGCCGGTCATAAAAAATTACTGACATTATACATGTTGAGCATTAGCATGAATACAACGTTACAGTATTTCCGTATTCATGTTTTGTAGACCAAATGAAAAGGAAGTGTGTGAGAAGGCGTCCTGCATTGGAAGCTGTTGTTGCGACCGAAGGTCGCAGTTAACTATGGACTTGTGCATTTCAACTAGGGGCGACTGCAGTGGCTCAGGAGGTAGAGCAGGTCGTCCAATGATCCATGGGTCGGCGGTTCATATCCCGGCTCCTCCTGTCTACATGTCGAAGTGTCCTTGGGCAAGACATTGAACCCCAAATTGCTCCCGATATTGGTGCCTTGCATGGCTTCCACCGCAATAGGTGTATGAATGTGTGTGTGAATGGGTGAAAGTAATGCACAATCTCTGTAAAGCCCTTGGAAAAAGGCGCTATATAAATGCACCATTTCCCTTCAGTGTGTTGGTTGGTCAGGCGCGTGACATCACATGACATCATCAGGAGCACGTGACATCATCCGTGATGGAGATCCCTGATGTCATCAATATTAAGCCCATATTATGGAGATCCCTGATGTCATCAATATTGGCCAGCAACTCTACATCTGACCTCAAACCTCAAACCCTTAGATCTACATAATGAGCGTGGTGACCTGTTCAGACTTTCCATATGATCCTTCCGCATCCATTCTTCCTCTTCGATGTCTCCCTTTTGATTGAGTACACCGCAAGTGATCAGCCGGTTGGACTTGAGGATAAAAAAAATCACACCGTGTGAAGTGAGGGGCGCTTTTATCATCGTGACGTAACATGTCGATTTGCTCGTCCACCTATGACGTAAATTCTCCATTCATTGTCAATGGGAATTTGATCTTTTAGGACAAAAAATGCCGATTTGCTAGTCCACATATGACGTAAATTCTCCATTGTCAATGAGAATTGTTTGTGTAAGACGGAAATCTACACTAATAGCTGAATATAGGAGGGGCCCTCAAAAGTGATGACAGAAAAAAGTGACTTCAGTCACTTTACACAGATGTTTTTTTCCCCTTCTATTTAGAAGTGTGTTATTTATATTCATATAGCCAATGCAGTATTAGGATTAACGTGCTTAAACGGATTGTGATGCTATATTAAACGATTCTGCTGGTGGGGACCCCCTGGGGCCCCCTCAGAGGACCCCCTGGGATCCCCTCAGAGGACCGCTGGGGATCCCCGGACCACACTTTGAGAACCACTGAGCTAGAGAACTTGAGCACGGATCAGCAGATGCTCAGGAAATGCAGATGGAATGATCCGTTGGAAGTCTGAACCAGTGTTGTTTTTGGCAGCACATTTAGATTTTAGTTTTAGTCATACTCTTGAATAGTTTTCATTTAGTTTTAGTCACATTTTAGTCACCGGGAATGTCTTAGTCTTAGTCTAGTTTTAGTCGACTAAATATCATAGGATTTTAGTCGACTAAATCTACAGTTGATTTAGTCGACTAAAATGTGTTTTGTCGGGCCTTGATGCTGTCGTAATGACTGTTTTTACACTTGCTGAAAATAGCCGATCTACAAGCTCACAATGTGTCGCGCTGCGACGCGTTTTGAGCTTGTAGATCGGCTATTTTCAGCATGCAACCAAGTGTAAAATGACTTATAGTGGATCTCTTGTCCACTAGTCCCTTCCTAACATTTTAGTCTAGTTTTTATTTGTTGACAAAATTGTCAGTATATTTAGTCATAGTGTTAGTCATCATAGCTTAGTTTTCATGTAGTTTCCATTTAGTTTTCGTCAGTGAAAAAAGGTAGTCGAACATTTTTCGTCTTAGTTTTAGTCGCCAAAATCAACACTGGTCTGAACAGATTTGGGTTCAAGGTCAAGGCCACAATCAAGGTCAATGTTGGACTTTTGGCAATATAACTCGAGAACGAATGGTCTCATGAGACCTCGACCGAATC
This sequence comes from Electrona antarctica, assembly GCF_951216825.1. NCBI lineage: Eukaryota > Metazoa > Chordata > Actinopteri > Myctophiformes > Myctophidae > Electrona > Electrona antarctica. The sequence goes on from NC_136808.1 coordinate 24,482,004, forward strand.
ATGGGTTCACTGCCATGAGGACATTATTAAGGTCTTGGTCCAAAAGGTCAGAGGTCATGTGACATGGAACAAGCAATGTTGGTGTGGACAGGGTGTGTATACAGTACACACGCATGCAGGCCCGCACACACACACGCAAGCACGCACACATGCACGCACACACACACACACACACACAGTACTATAAAAGGCTGTCCCAGAACATTCACGGTTCGAATGTTCGCTCGTTAGGGTTGGCACTCGAATCTTAATTAATGGGCTTGAACCATTCGTTTTTTTTTGTTTTTTTATATTAAAGGCGTAGTGAAACGGAAATGGTGGACATTTTATTTTGAAGTCTCAAGTTGAAACACCGCTATGAAGTTTCTGAACCAATCAGAGTGTCGCATCCCTTCAGGCGATGGGACGGTAGCTAGGGAGTGTTGCTATGCTATACGCAGCAGCGTGGTGTGTGTTTGTTTAAAAATCAAATAGACGGCCAACTGTACCGGTTTACTGTTATGTGGCTTATTTCTACCCTATAATGTTTTCAGATACATATTTTAGCGTGATGATTAAGTTGAAACCGAGTAATACACTGTCTGGATGTTATCTGGAATGGGAATAAAAACGGAGGATTTCTGTAATCAATAGCAGCTGTGCTGCACGGATGCGCACATATGGAGAGGATACGGGTGAGCTTCATTTTTATTGGCTTTTATCGATGTTGGCCTCGACACGTCATCACGCAGCACGTTTTCGTTTTCAGGAAGTAATACAAAAAATATTTTTATGGACTTTTGATATAAAAACACACAAAAATGAGAATTTTCCCATTTTTTTGGCATCCATTGTTAGGTATGCTCATATGATGACCACGGAGAAGGTCTAAAAGTGTGAAAAATTATTTTTCATTTCACTACACCTTTAAATATTTGTATTATTAATGTATTATTATTTTACTCGAAAATATGCGATATGCATAAGAGTACTATGTTCATGTTGTGTTTACAATAATTTGAAAGTCCTGCATGACAGCAGAAGAGACAAACACAGTGACAGACACACACGCGCACACTCAATGCGCTTCTGAGTACACAGGTGGAACAAATTAATGAACGAGTGACAGCTAACGAGCAAGCTACACTCTCGTCTTAGCTGCCTGCCAGCAAGCTTAACAGAGACATTGGGAAGGATTTTTGGTCTGACAAAAAATATGGACAGTCGTACAGGTACTCACAATTACCTTGTTTTGGGGGCTGCTTGAGAAATCATGGCTCATTTTTATGGAATGATGAGCTCGGAGATAAGCTGTTTTCGCGGAGCACATGTCAGAGCCACTTGACGCTCTGTGTGTGTGTGTGTGTGTGTGTGTGTTGGGAGAGACGAGAGAGATTCATAAAGAGAGGGCGCTGTGCTAATCATGTTCAAGGCGGATATCTCGTGTTGAATTGCAGCCTGGTTAAAAGCACTCGGAGAAATTAATTAATTGGAAACTTAATGGTTCGGATGTTCGCTCGAAAATTCCTGATTTTTACATGAATGATGCTAAAGAATGATGATAAAAGATGTGTTTTTGGACATCGCAAACATGTACTTCATGAAAATGAAAGCCATTTCCAGTTTTTGCTGATTAATTAGCTCATTAGGAAATACTCAAATCGCCCAATAACATGCAACTTTTAGCAAACAAGCTTAATCTCAACCCATAGATGACATTTTAATCATAAAAGTTTACAGGAAACTTTTCTGGGATCAACAAAGGGCCCTATGGGGGTTTACAACATGTTTTTTTTTCTGGCTTTTTGCCTTTATTTTATATTTTTTATAAAGGGACAGACAGTAGGCTAACAGGAAATGGGGAGAGATATGGGGAGGTGATGTGTTTATTGTCATGATTTGTTAACTCTGCTGTTGGCTTTGTCCGAGGCTTAAATGTCTTTAAATAAATACTTTTTGAAATGCCTATGGGAAAAATGAATGGGGAATTATTTCCTGGTGCCCTGTCGTTCTGAAAGGAACTGCGACGCTCTATAGCACTAAATTACAGTGCAGGCACAGAGCCTATATAGCAGTGGTTCTCAACCAGCGGTCCGGGGACCACCAGTGGTCCTTGAGGGGGTTCCAGCCAGGTGGTCCTCAGCTAAATGATGGAGAGTTGGTAACCAAATGGACCCATATAGAGGTTTAACTCTTGAGAGCGTAAAATGAAACCAAATGGACCCGTATACGGGTCCATTTGGTTTCATTTTACGCTCTCAAGAGTTACATTATTGTTAAACATCTGAATTACTTAATTTACAAGAAGTCTACACAATTAGAGCATACTGTAGAAGAATTGTTATTTTGATCAATGCAGAGGATAGATCTCATCGAATGGTGGTCCGTGGCTCAAAAGCCGAATAAATAATGGGCCTTGAAATGAAAGGGGTTGAATACCACTGGCCTATAGCACTGAATTACAGTGCATCATGAGAGACTATAGCAGTGAATTACAGACAGACACAGAGCCTATAGAGCGTAGCAGTCTCGACTTGAGTTGGCTTTGTCCGCGGCGTAACCGTCTTTAAATAAATACTTTTTGAAATATCTATGGGAAAAATGCATTGGGATTCATTTCCTGGGCCATGGTAGGGGGCGGGACTGCGATGCTCTATAGCAGTGAATTACAGACAGACACAGAGCCTATAGCAGTGAATTACAGACAGACACAGAGCCTATAGCAGTGAATTACAGACAGACACAGAGCCTATAGCAGTGAATTACACACATACACAGAGCCTATAGCAGTGAATTACAGACAGACACAGAGCCTATAGCAGTGAATTACACACAGACACAGAGCCTATAGCAGTGAATTACAGACAGACACAGAGCCTATAGCAGTGAATTACACACAGACACAGAGCCTATAGCAGTGAATTACACACAGACACAGAGCCTATAGCAGTGAATTACAGACAGACACAGAGCCTATAGCAGTGAATTACAAACAGACACAGAGCCTATAGCAGTGAATTACAAACAGACACAGAGCCTATAGTAGTGAATTACAAACAGACACAGAGCCTATAGCAGTGAATTACAGACAGACACAGAGCCTATAGCAGTGAATTACAGACAGACACAGAGCCTATAGCAGTGAATTACAGACAGACACAGAGCCTATAGCAGTGAATTACACACATACACAGAGCCTATAGCAGTGAATTACAGACAGACACAGAGCCTATAGCAGTGAATTACACACAGACACAGAGCCTATAGCAGTGAATTACAGACAGACACAGAGCCTATAGCAGTGAATTACAGACAGACACAGAGCCTATAGCAGTGAATTACACACATACACAGAGCCTATAGCAGTGAATTACAGACAGACACAGAGCCTATAGCAGTGAATTACAGACAGACACAGAGCCTATAGCAGTGAATTACAGACAGACACAGAGCCTATAGCAGTGAATTACAGACAGACACAGAGCCTATAGCAGTGAATTACACACAGACACAGAGCCTATAGCAGTGAATTACACACAGACACAGAGCCTATAGCAGTGAATTACAGACAGACACAGAGCCTATAGCAGTGAATTACACACATACACAGAGCCTATAGCAGTGAATTACAGACAGACACAGAGCCTATAGCAGTGAATTACACACAGACACAGAGCCTATAGCAGTGAATTACACACAGACACAGAGCCTATAGCAGTGAATTACAAACAGACACAGAGCCTCAGTGAATTACAGACAGATACAGAGCCTATAGAGCGTCACAGTCCCGCCCCCTTTCATGACGACGAGAGACGCGGTAAAATAATTCCCCGTTAATTTTCCTCATAGACTTTTCAAAAAGTATTTATTTAATGACGGACAAAGACAACTCGAGTTGTGACAAATCATGACAATAAATTAACACAATGTTTTGGGCCGATCAATTTGTAAGAAGAAAAAAAAGGCAGGATACAACACTTTTTGTTTTGTTTTTCTTCTTACAAATTATTTGTTCGGCCCAAAACATTGTGTGTGTTGTCATGATTTGTCACGACTCGAGTTGGCTTTGTCCACGGCGTATAAATGTCTTTAAATAAATACTTTTTGAAAAGTCTATGAGGGAAATGAACGGGGAATTCTTTTCTGGGTCTCTCGTTGTCATAAAAGGGGGCGGGACTGCGACACTCAGTGAATTACAGTCAGGCACAGAGCCTCCAGCAGTGGAAACGCAACAATGTGTGGGGAGGGTTAATTGGCATAACGAGCAATTTGGGAGAAAAAAGGGGGTAGATAATTGGCTACTCTACTCATCATAAGAACACATTGATGGAAGTAATACCCTGATGTCACTTAATATTTCACTGTTGACCTTAATTTGTTGCATGCTGCAGAATTAAATTTGTCATGACATTGTTATTCTCCAAAGCGTATTACTATAATGTTTTGGTCTAGACTCTATATAATGCAATATTACAACCACGCGCAAACTCCAGTCAACTATATTCTCTCCCATTCCCATACACCATATTTCAAATAAATAAATGATAAAAATCAATTTTGGGGCTTTTCAATTATTCACTTTCAATTAACCTACCTCCTCTCCAATCTGACTCTCTCCGTCTTCTTCATCCTTTTCCCTCACTCTCACACAGACACAACTGTGCGTACGTGTGTGTGTGTGCGTACGTGTGTGTGTGTGTGTGCGTGTGTGCGTGTGTGTGCGTGCGTGCGTGCGTGCGTGCGTGCGTGCGTGCGTGCGTGCGTGCGTGCGGGTGGGCGTGCGTGCGGGCGTGCATACAGAATGACCAATACAACCATCAGTTGTATTGTTGTGCTGAACTCCTCACTGATATAATAAAGTTATTGTCTGGAAACAAGACCGTAAGGACATTTTTTCTGTGATATCCTTTTGGACTATATGCGTTTGACTGACTATGTACTGTTTACAGTTCTGCCTAATAAAGTATTCAATCAATCAATCAATCAATCAATCAGGCCGGAGACATATGTTTCCCTCCTGTACGTCCATGTGTCAGCTTCACCATCAAGGTTCAAGGTTATTTATTATTTGTCTCCCGAGGAAGAAATTTGTCTTAGACAAAGGGCCCGCATGCAAGAGGCAAGCAAGACCATGAAGCCAACATGGTCTTTCAGTCTTTCTCTCTCTCTCTCTCCCCCCCCCCCCCCCCCCCACAGGCCCCCTCTCTCTCTCCCCCCCACCACTCTAGTTGGATATAAATATGAATAAAATAAAGGTGTAAACAGCTGTGTTACATTAACACTGCTTGTGAAACTATAAAAAAAGCATTGTCCATTTTCCATTCTCTCTTTCTCTCTCTCTCTCTCTCTCTCTCTCTCTCTCTCTCTCTCTCTCTCTCTCTCTCTCTCTCTCTCTCTCTCTCTCTCTCTCTCTCTCTCTCTCTCGCTCTGTCTCTCTCGCCCAAGCAAATGCCAGCACGCACGCACGCACACAGTTCTAGATGGCCCACACCGTAAAAACCTTTGTCATGCGAGACACCACATGGCCTTGATTAGACTATTAAAAATCATAAAAGAAAATGTCATAGGTTCAAAAAGGCTATTGTGGGGGAAAACATAATCGGTCTTGCAGCGATCAATGAATAACTGTGATTTAGGAAAAAAAGTATACTGTTCTCCAAATTGCAGAGTCAAGGTCTCCCTGCTTATCTAAAGTCTTTTCACTCTATTAGCTCATATTTCACATTGTAGTCCTCCTTAAAGAGCTGGTTCCACAGATACCTGTTACTTTACCTGAGATACCAAGTAACTATAGTAACTAAAGTTGTCAAATAATTGTAGTGGAGTAAAAGTACAATATTTGCCTCTGAAATGTAGTAGAAGTAAAAGTACTAAACATTTGAAATACTCCAGTAAAGGAAATGTACTTCAAAATCATACAGTAGGCTACTTAAGTTAAAGTACTTAGTATTACTTTCCACCACTGGTTGTTATTGTACCATACAAGTCAAAATAAGGTTGTATTCACAAAAACGTATTGATTGCAGCTTTAGTGTTGCACTTTATTACCCAGAGAGTTGAGCCAGAAGGCAAAGCTGTCTACCGAGCAATCTTCGTTCCTACTCACCTATTGTCATGAAGAGTGGGTCATGACTGAAAGAATAAGGTCTGAATGAAATGAAATCAGTTTTCTCCGACGGGTGGCTTCTCACCCTTAGAGATAGGTTGAGAAGTTCAGTCACACGAGAGAGACTCGGAGTAGAGCTTTTTCGCCTGGAAAGGAGCCAGCTTAGGTGGTTTCGGGGCATTTGGTAGGGATGCCTCTCGGGCGTCTCCCTAGGGAGGTCCTCGAGGCACGTCCCACTGAGAGGAGACCCCCGGGGCAGACCAAGGCGCAGTTGGAGGAAACACATCGACTCACTGGCCTTGGAACGTCTCGGAATCCCCCAGGAGGAAGTTACTAATGTTGCTCTGCATGGAGAGGGAAATGTGGAGCTCTCTGGTGGAGCTGTTGCCCCTGCGACCCGACTACGGATAAGCGGTTGAAGATGGATGGTTGGATGGATGGATGGATGGATGGATGGATGGATTACCCAGAAGGGCTCTGCAGGCTTGAGTAACAGATTGTTTATGCTTCAGTGAAGTCTGTTGTTCTTTAAAGCATAATCATGGTGGTGCTTGCATTGTATTGCCAGTGATTTGGGAGTTTGAAAATATAATGTGGGTGACCGAGTCTCGTTTGGGAGTCTGCGTGTGATTCGTCTGCTCATTTTGGCCTCGTTTGCACAGCTCTGTGTGCTTGCCTGTAATATTCAGTTTAATAGACACAATATTTCCTCATGTTCAGTGGAGTGAAATGCATTAATTTCACGGATGAATCAAAACGATCATTTTCGATCCATGTAAAGTGCAACTGATTACCCTCAAAAACACTCTATGAAATGTATTTTTTATTAACAACATAGCAACTGAATTTACTGCTGTTTGGAAGAGTTTTGACCCTCGGGATCCTGGAGGGGCATCCAATGCACCCTTTGGAGCAGTGGTTCCCAAACCTTTTAGCCGCTACAAAATTAGGAGTTGATTTTGCCCAGGAACCCAAACTAGTGAAAATAGCATCGGCCGTTTTCACTATAGGCCTACTTCTTAAACATTTGTTTTCTAATTTATGGAATTTCTTGGATTTCTTCATGAAATTACTGAAAAACAAAACAAAAAAACATTGAACTTTGTTTTCTTAGCCTTTTTTGACAATGTTTTTTTTTAAATGTTTTGAAATAGTAATAATTTAAAACAAAAGTGTAGAAAAAACAAAACAATAAAGGGAGTTAAGGGACCCATAAAAATTGTTCTGCGACCAGTTCCAACCTTAGTGTTTGCATGGGAACCACTGCTTTAGATCGAGGTCTAGTAACTCTGAGAGCACACCACTGGTGTTAATAACACCATTGAGGTTGTGAGTTAAAACCACAGGTGTCTGGCCCAGAGCCTTTCATCACTGATGGTGTTGTTTGTCTCCTGTATACACTTGGAGCGATGAGAAGGGTCGAAGCAAAGATATAGGCCTACATGGCCAGAATGCCTCATGATGATGAAACGTGTTGTTTTCTTGTAGATTGGCTATTTTAGCTATTTCAGATTTTTTTTTAATAAGATGCTGTATGACGCTATACTCATGTGGTTATTATCAGGTGGACCGATGTGACAGCTCCTGCTATTGAGACACTGTAGTCTATATCAATAGTAAATGGTGCATTTATATAGCACTTTTATCCAAAGCACTTTACATTGTTCAGCCATTCACACGACACCAATGGCGGAGGAAACCATGCATTGCACCAACCTGCACATCGGCCGCAATTAGTGGTTCAGAGTCTTGCTCAAGGACACCTCGACACTAACTCTGGGGAGCCCACAGGGATCGAACTGAGAACCTCATGTTTTCCCATCAGGCGGCAACTGTACTCCATGTGCCACTGCTAGTCATTCCACAAAATCGGTACGATTTGCAGTCCCTCTGACCTTTTAAGGTGTATTTTATCGATTGAGTCACCAAAATGTATTTTTAAAAGCTTTTTTCCATCAATTTAAATGTTCCCTTTAATATTGTGTAAAAGTTACATGGATTTTATCTTCATATCAGAAACTATCTTGTTTTCTTTCAGTAGACACATACCCTCTATTTTGTCCATTTTTAAATGTCCCCAATGGCCTTGGGGACATTTAACTTGAGACTTGAGATATGACTATTCAAAATTTACAAAAATCCATACATTATGCCATTCACATATAAATCTATCTGTGCTTTATTGCTGGTCATGTTTAGTTTTTGTATACTTATTTTTATTTTTTAGTTTAGTATATGTATAAATGTATCAATCCAGGTTACCAGTGAGCCTGCCACAAGTCAAACAGAGTTTCCTGACATGTTTAGTGGAGGGGGAAGTACAGGGATGCGTGCACTGAAGCGCACACAGGGGGATGGAATGTTATACACACGTCCTTGTTTACTCATTTACCCAATAAGTCCCTCATCGGGACATTCCATGGCTCTGTTTCATGGTTAATTTAGAAATAATTATGTAACATCGAGCAAGCTATATAACAGCACATTGCATTGTAACTACCATATTAAAACGCCATGTTAATGCAATCAGAAATGTAATTAGCTCGTCTTCTTTTTACGCTAACAGCTAGTCCTCACTGGGTGGGTATGTATTTAACCAGTAAAAACACATTGAGAATAGACCAGATTGTCTCTCAAAAGTGATGACAAAAGATCTACATAGTTTTTTTAAATTATAATAAAAAAAGCAACTATTTCTACTTCTAGGCATGTATACTGTGCGGTGCAGGGTGTGATTCTACCACTCTACCCACTCAGCTACAGGCAGCTACCGCCATTAGAAGGCAGGTTGTCTGGGCTGCTGCGCCACGGCATGACAATTAAATCCCTGGAGTCACTGGGGGGGAGAGAAAAAAAAACCCTGAGAGGGGAAAGTGAATGAGCGGTGCTTTCGCTTACCTCAGCAACTACCGCTGAGGTGCCCTTGAGCAAAGTACTTAACACTCAACCGCTCCAGTGGAGCTGCTTAGTGGCAAACAGTAGAAGACAATGGTTCTACTCAGGAGATGTGTGTCACAGCTAGTCTCACACCAACAGGCCACCTGGAGCAAACCCCGGCGACAGTTTGTTTAACGTGCTCATGGAAATTAGAACACATGCCGCTCCTTTTGTCCCGTCTCCGTGCTAGTATAGGACCTCAGGGGAAAAGCTGAACCTAAAGAGTTTTTTAAACTTTTAACTTAGCTTTCCCTTCACCGTACAGAGGGAACCGGGCTTTTGCAGTGGCAGCTCCGAAGCTTTGGAATGAGCTGCACACACAGCACGCACACTCGCACACACAGCATGCAAGCATCAGCCGCTCCGTTCACACCGGTGTGATTTTTTTTGCAGAATGTTCATCCATTTTTGCCTAACGTCCACCCATGCCTATAGTTCGCCTTTGACATGTCAATGTGTGGAGAAGACTCTCCACACAGGAAGTCTCTGAGGTACAGATCTGTATATGGGCTTACAGTATATGCACACACGCCATTTTGGAAAGAACTTGGGCCCTATACCTACATACTTCGCAGGTGTTACAGGTGTTGTATACTAATGAAGCCTCTGTTCCATTCTGGTCAAACAGAGTCAGGGTGCTGCTATTGTGCATGTTGGCTCACTGGAAACACTCTGCTACACTCTCAAAGTGTCCTTGAGTGAGTTCCAAATGGCCCTGCATGTGCGGGTAACTCTGAGAGTGTAGTGTACAAATGGAACCAAATGGACCCGTAAGCACTCTCAGAGTTATGGGGGTCCACCTGTGAACACCTGTGAAGGAAGTGGAGCAGCTTTATTATGTGTGCATATAGCCCGTTGGACACAGGTGGTCCATACGTTGAGAAACACTGGCCTAGTCGATGTTGTTTGGTAAAATAAAGCTATTTTCAAATGGTCGAAATGTATAGGGTTGAAGTGGTTAATGTATGTTTTCTAATCAAAATTAAAATCTCCAAAGTAACTAATAACTAAAGTTTTCAAATAATTGTGGTGGAGTAAAAGTAAAAATGTTGGCTCTGAGATGTAGTGGAGTAGAATTTAAAAGTACTGGAAATTGGAAATACTCAAGTAAAGTACAAATACCTCAAAATTGTACTTAAAGGACCACTTCACCACTTTTCAACCTATCTTCATATAATAGGTCCTCAGTAATAATCATGATAAAATAGCACCATTTTTGTCTCCACCAGGCCGAAGGCATGGGGAGAGAGTATGTTTTGCACTCCGTCCGTCCGTCCGTGTGTCCGTCCGTCCGTGTGTCCGTCCGTGTGTCCGTCCGTGTGTCCGTCCGTCCGTCTGTGAACAGCTAATCTCTGGCACCGTTGGCTTGATCGCAGCCATACTCTGCACACACACTCCCTGGATGCCAGAGCTGAACCTCTGTTCCAAAGTTTTCACATTGGCCTGTTATAGCGCCACCAGGAGGCCGCTTTGTGCAAAACAAATGTTTTGATGGTACACCCACAGATTTTGTCCAAAGATTACGCAAATTGGTACACAGTCTCTCTAGAGCCATTCAACGAAACGGATCTTTCAGATTTCTCAGACTCCATCCTGATTGGCTACGATTGGCTTCCAAAGTTTGCAGGACTCCTCCGTTTCAAACAAAATGCTGCAAATCATGAACACATCGTGTGATTTCCGTGAAACTTTGCATGCACATTCCCACTAGGCCAAGGAAGAAATGCCACTTGAATATTTTCAACTCAGCCTCATGGTGGCGCTATAACTGGCCGATTTGTGTTTTTACCTATAACTGCACCGATCTGTGTAAAACCATGTATGCACACTCCCTAGAGGCCAAGGAAAAACCTTTGCCTGGAATTTTTCACATCTGCTCTTTCTAGCGCCACCAGGAGGCCGACATATGTAAAACACATTTTCTAATATTACTCCTTCAGATTTTATCCAAATTTCATGCAAATCGGTACGCATGCTGTCCATAGTCATGTGATCATGTGATTTGTTTGATTTCTCATAATTATCCATCCTGATTGGCTACGATTGGCTTCGAAAGTTTTCAGGAGTAGCCCGTTTTGTACAAATCGCCACAACTCCTCAACGCAGCCTCCGATTGCGGTGAAACTGTGCATGCCTATTCCCACTACTAGGCTGAGGAAGAAATGCCACTTGACAGTTTTCAAATCAGCCTCATGGTGGCGCTACAACAGGACAAGTCGCGTCACACACACACACACACACACACACACACACACACACACACACACACACACACACACACACACACACACACACACACACACACACACACACACACACACACACACACACAAAACCCAAATAAACATGTTTATATTACTCCTAAACAATTTTTTCCAAACATCACACACACTCCTATCCTCCTGGTGGAGACCTGTGCCCAGAAGGGCACTTTTTCTAGTTTTCTACTCAGTCTGTGTCTCATAGGAGGGCTGTGGGCAGTTCAGAAACCTGTCCACCAGTGACATCATCGTTAGGCAGATTGTTTTTTTAAACAAGATTTCTTTACAAAAATATTTAGATTTGTATTATCGTGAGAACGACTTTTCAGGACTAGAAAGCCTGCAGTTTCTATTTGCTTGGATTCCCCATTGATGATGTCACTGGTGGACGGGTTTCTGAAAGGCCACAGCCCTCCCATGAGACACAGACTGAGTAGAAAAAAATTGTTCCATTTTATCATGATTATTACTGAGTACCTATTATATGAAGATAGGTTGAAAAGTGGTGAAGTGGTCCTTTAAGTACAGTACTTAAGTAAGAGGCGACGAGGGAGAGGAGACTGGAGTGGTGCCAAATCAGGGAAATTATGCACAACAGAATGTGATAACCCACCTGACAGCTTAAAGTTTACCTACATAGCTTCTAATAATAGATTAACACAATGGAGGGGGAACACAAAACAAAAACAACTATGGCTGTCTGGCTGTTCTCACTAACCTATATCCAAAATGACAAGTAGGTGGACCTTAATTACTCCCCAGTGGATATTATCTGTACATGTGTATTAACATTCAGTAGTCTACTATTAAAAATATGCTTTTTTTTATAGCCTACCTCAGACCATTTACATCTAAAATACATAAATCACTTCAGGAAAATGTATGTAATGTTATGTTCCAGCCATATATGCGGGACAAACTGCACCGGCAAAGAGTGTTATACTGTATACAAAATGGCACATTCAAAACGAAGACCATAATCAATATATTTCAACTAACATCAAATACATCATTCATAATATATCATCTACATCAATACAAAAGTTCCACAAAACCAAACTAAAGTGCATGCATTTTCAAAAAATATTATTGTTGACAAAAATAAATACATACAGTATATCATGCATACACTAAAGGATACACAGAGAACTCAAGCAATTTGTACAGTTTAAGAATACAAATGTAAAAGAACAGAAAACGAAAGGCAGCAAATGTGTTTTCATGGAGGGCTAATGTGTGTTGCATTCAACCTCTCACCTATTCATGGTGGAGGCAACCATGCATGCAAGGCAGCAGCAAGCAACCCACTCGTTGGGAGCAGGAATACGGCTTCAGTGTCTCACTCAAGGACATTTCCACACACAAAGCCACAAGGAGGGAAATAAGGTTCGTCAGATCTGCTATCACACAGCAGAACACATGCTCAAGAAAGAAAGAAAGAAAGAAAGAAAGAAAGAAAAAGAAAGAAAGAAAGAAAGAAAGAAAGAAAGAAAGAAAGAAAGAAAGAAAGAAAGAAATAAGAAAGACATATCCAGTCTAGTGCGACTCTAAATCCAGCATGTCTTGTTTTGGTCTCGCTGTCAGAGAGTGTTTTGATTGTGTTTAATGAGGATATCCATCAAATGGCCTTAAAAGGCAAACCACTAAAGTGGTCCTTCTTAATCAATGACGAACGACATTACTGTATCTGTCTCTGAACGACATTACTGTATCTGTCTCTGAACGACATTACTGTATCTGTCTCTGAACGACATTACTGTATCTGTCTCTGAACGACATTACTGTATCTGTCTCTAATGACGAACGACATTACTGTATCTGTCTCTGAACGACATTACTGTATCTGTCTCTGAACGACATTACTGTATCTGTCTCTGAACGACATTACTGTATCTGTCTCTGAACGACATTACTGTATCTGTCTCTGAACGACATCACTGTATCTGTCTCTGAACGACATCACTGTATCTGTCTCTGAACGACATCACTGTATCTGTCTCTGAACGACATCACTGTATCTGTCTCTGAACGACATCACTGTATCTGTCTCTGAACGACATTACTGTATCTGTCTCTGAACGACATTACTGTATCTGTCTCTGAACGACATCACTGTATCTGTCTCTGAACGACATCACTGTATCTGTCTCTGAACGACATCACTGTATCTGTCTCTGAACGACATCACTGTATCTGTCTCTGAACGACATCACTGTATCTGTCTCTGAACGACATTACTGTATCTGTCTCTGAACGACATTACTGTATCTGTCTCTGAACGACATTACTGTATCTGTCTCTCGGTGCCTCCACCTGCTCTCTGCATGCAGGTTCTAATCAGTGATCTTTTCAACTGAAACGCCACCGTGTGAAAATGCGAGCTCAGAACATTACAGTCTGGCATAATGTAGAGAGCCCTCCATTGAATGTCTCTCATCAGAGGAGCACAATGGAACGCCATCAATTGAGGTCTTTGCTCCACCTGATAAGCCATCATCTCGTCATCATCATCATCCCACGACGTAAACCATTCATTTGCAGGTTTTTACCTCGTCAGTCAGATCTGTTGGTACAAGTTACAACAGACTGCAATAGCGATTGGAGAGCATATTAAATATTTCGGCTCACTGTAAAACGGAAGAATTATATACGCTATTGGCCTGAATAAAAGACTGCAAAAAAAGGGTTGTATTATAATCGGGGACTAGACTATTTGACATTACTTTTCCACAGATGAGTCTTCAAAAAGGTAGATCTTAAGACCTGGCCCAGGGGAAAAAAAACATAACACAACATGTCTCATTCAAAATTAGAACAGCTTACATGCCATAGCTATGAAATATGAGATTACAAGGTTTAGGTTTAGGTTTATTTATTTAGCATTATAGTATAAAAACAATAGTATAAAAAATAGACAATACAGAACAAAAATACAATACAATGCAAGGAAAGGAAGAAGCCAGCTGGCTTATCTGGAATCCTTTCCTGTATGGAAGAGGTCATTGATTAAGCAGATTAAAAGTTAACCCTTAGACAGATTACTACTGGAAAACACGTGGAGTTATGCATTAGTTCTATCTGACTTGTACGTGATTTTCCCTAGTTCTCTTTTTTTACTAATACCAATAAATTAATTCGGTCCGCACCTCTGTATAGAGTATTGAGCATAAATATCAACTACATTTCCCAGAAAACCCGTGTCACGTGACACACGTGTACGCTTTGCCATTGGAAGCTGATCCCACACCCCAGTAAACAGTGGGGGCGGAGGGAGTTTTCATAGTTTTCAGTGTTCAGCCCGTTTGACGTCTCGCCCGAGCGATTTTCTATCAGAAAAAGTTGAAAGCAGTAATATTTATTTGAGCGAGTTTTGTGGTAGTAGTATTGATCCATACGCGTCCCAGTCGCCTTCTCCAGTCCCCACCAGCCCGGTCGCTGGGACCGGTGGCTGGGCTTAGAACCGGAGCGGGGACCGGCCACTACCACTCATTGTCTCCTCATCGTCGTCCGATGAGCTATACCGGGAAACCATTGAAAGAAGACGATCAACCCGGAATGTTTTGAGGTAATCTTATTGTAGAAAATGCCCTTCTATAGTGATCAGAAATAACGCGCATAACCACGCGTTGCTTCAGTAAACGATGCATGTTTGTTCTCCGTATTTGCAGACAGTAAATAAAAGGAGCGAACATTACTCTTCAGATCAGATCGCCTATATGGCACGCTACAATATAAAATAATTGTACTGCCATGCGTGCATGGCTGCATGCCTGCTACGATACATTTGTACTGCACCGACCGACACTAACCCCCCCTCCAGCCATTAGCCAGCACCTTTTACTGTCTACAAAGACGGAGAACAAACATGATGATCTACAAGCTCAAACAGGTCACATGCGCGACGCGTTGTGAGCTTGTAGATTTCTTTTGTCCATGAGTTATATGAGCTTGCATGATAATCGCATTCATTGTATTGTATACAATCATGATTTTACATTGTTTAGTGTGTCACCGTGTGATGATGATGATGATGACGATGATGTCAGATAGCCTACGTCCCCCCCCCCCCAGCCAATAGCCAGTACCATTTCTGCAGTGTTTGCTAGCAACTAGCCAACAGCCAGTGGAATGTGGCGACGCGATGGTGCTGGATATTATACCCGCGAGCACTCATTGGTGTCATTCTAACGTCGCCTATTATTTTATCGTGGTACTAGCAGCCAGCTCTACAAGCTCAAACAGGTCACATGCGCGACGCGTTTTGAGCTTGTAGATTTCTTTTGTCCATGAGTTATATGAGCTTTCATGATAATCGCATTCATTGTATTGTATACAATCACACCCGTGTGAACTGAGTGGTGTAAGGTCTGTATGACGTAATGAAATCATGTCTGACGTAATGAAATCACACCCGGGTGAACAGGGTGAACATAGCAACCATGCTCATTTTTTCTGCACAAACAAAGCCAGTTGTAGGAATCACACCCGGGTGAACATAGCAACCATGCTCATTTTTTCTGCACAAAAAAGCCAGTTGTAGGAGTCAACAGACGTGTGATGATGATGATGATGACGATGATGTCAGATAGCCTACGTCCCCCCCCCGGCCAATAGCCAGTACCATTTCTGCAGTGTTTGCTAGCAACTAGCCAACAGCCAGTGGAATGTGGCGACGCGATGGTGCTGGATATTATACCTGCGAGCACTCATTGGTGACATTCTAACGTCGCCTATTATTTTATCGTGATACTAGCAGCCAGCTACAAACACCATGTAATAGTAGCGTGCACTGACAACAGCTAAATGTTTATTTTTTATATATTTAGAACTGACATCAGATGAGGAGGAGGATGATGATGATGAAGACGAAGAGTCAAGACTGCGATGGAGTTCTCTGACACTGAACCGGATTCATTCATTTCAGGGGGGCAGTTTTTTTATTTTTATTATTATTATTTAGCCTAGACACACACACCGTCAAGAACAACTGGAATGCAGTGGTTTGGGGACACTGGGGAGTTTGGGGACAACTGTTTTGTATGTAGGCCTATTTATTTTCTGTAATATTTATTATAATTTTATTATGTTAGTAGTCATAAAAAATAAAAGACGCTTTTACAATGAGTTAGACCTGTCATGGCTATTTTGTTCACTATTGTGAGGTTTATTGTATATGACTAAGCGAGTTTCAACTGTGATTTACTCTGTAACGGTAGATGGTAATAACTCAATTTCTTTTTTATAATACAGTATACATTCAAGTCTATATTTTGATACATTTCATGGGCACCAAGTCATATCAAAACAATGTCCTTGGATGTGTTTTTTATCAAAACTGTGTTTCTTCAGAATAGGTTTTTGAGATACATGCATGAATAGACAAGGTACTGGTAAGACTATGTAAACATGGTATATATCAAAATGTGCGTTAGAATGTCTAATTTTACCCCAAAAAAGAATTGAGTTTATATGATGTTCCAATTCAGAGATATGGGGACTTTTAGCTGGATAGGTCAGATTGATCATGACTGACCATGCTATTTATAGATGGCAAAATATCTACAGTGGTACATGTGAGAAACTTTCTATTTTATTTTAATTGAACTAGACAACTCACCCTTTAAAATGAGATATTGCAATGGCTATGTACGCCCAGCAGAAAAAAAAGTTATTTAGAAAATAAAACTTCAACCGGGCATAACTTTTGTTGTTGTTGTCCTAGAAACACTACCCAGTGTAAATGCAGGCTCTTTTAAATGGCTTCCAACACAAAAACTAAACATTTTATCAACTCAGTTCATTTTTTTCCTGGAAGCAGACAAGTCAAGCTTTCTCTGAAGGTCTTTCGTTGTCACACATTCACAACAGAGAATTTTCAATAAATCATTCAAAAACGGGATTATGCCATAGAGAAGTCTACCTACTATATAGAAATCCTTGAAACGCTCAAAGAGTTAAGAACAATACAAAAGACTACAAAAGAGACCATGAGACAAGCACAGAGCTGTGGAAGTGGAATCTATTTGTACAGTATACACAGTATAGGGCAGCGGTGCCCAATAGGTATGTAGATCTTAATCTACCAGTAGATCACAAAGGCTATGCAGGTAGACCACATGACATTCCCCTAAAAAATATTAAATTTGAATATATTAAAAACTATATATTTTTGGCATCTGCCACTTGATTTATTGACTTGATTGATTGACATAAAAAATGGCCTCTCAGCTCAAACCCACAAAGCAAGACTTTTGTTTTCAAGAGTGTTGTACACAAACATCAGTAGCAATACAAAGTTACAGGAATATTTAAAGAAACCCTTCCATTCCATTCCCCCCTCTATTTCCCATTCCAAGTGTGTATTATAGCCTCTTATATGTAACGCCATCGCAGCTATTCCAAAGCCCCCTCAGGCAAATTTCTTAACTATTTTCAGCAATGTAGATCTTGTTGAGCCGGTCATTTTGAAAGCTCGCAAGTCAAAAAAGTGTGGGGCTTATGTGGCTAAATAGTTACAGTGTATACTTTGTTGGACATGGGTTCCCCATGGGTCTGTACTTGGCCCTCTGCATTTGCCTACATCACATGCCTAAAAGATGCATGTACAACGATCCTTCCATGTCGCTTAATGAAACTTTAAAACCATTAAAACCATTTGCATCTAAAATACATAAATCACTTCAGGAAAATGTATGTTGACAAATGTTATGTTCCAGCCATATATGCAGGACAAATTGCACCGGCAAAGAGTGTTATACTGTATACAAAATGGCACATTCAAAACGAAGACCATAATCAATATATTTCAACTAACATCAAATACATCATTCATAATATATCATCTACATCAATACAAAAGTTCCACAAAACCAAACAAAAGTGCATGCATTTTCAAAAAATATTATTGTTGACAAAAATAAATACATACAGTATATCATGCATACACTAAAGGATACACAGAGAACTCAAGCAATTTGTACAGTTTAAGAATACAAATGTAAAAGAACAGAAAACGAAAGGCAGCAAATGTGTTTTCCTGGAGGGCTAATGTGTGTTGCATTCAACCTCTCACCTATTCATGGTGGAGGCAACCATGCATGCAAGGCAGCAGCAAGCAACCCACTCGTTGGGAGCAGGAATACGGCTTCAGTGTCTCACTCAAGGACATTTCCACACACAAAGCCACAAGGAGGGAAATAAGGTTCGTCAGATCTGCTATCACACAGCAGAACACATGCTCAAGAAAGAAAGAAAGAAAGAAAGAAAGAAAGAAAGAAAGAAAGAAAGAAAGAAAGAAAGAAAGAAAGAAAGAAAGAAAGAAAGAAATAAGAAAGACATATCCAGTCTAGTGCGACTCTAAATCCAGCATGTCTTGTTTTGGTCTCGCTGTCAGAGAGTGTTTTGATTGTGTTTAATGAGGATATCCATCAAATGGCCTTAAAAGGCAAACCACTAAAGTGGTCCTTCTTAATCAATGACGAACGACATTACTGTATCTGTCTCTGAACGACATTACTGTATCTGTCTCTGAACGACATTACTGTATCTGTCTCTGAACGACATTACTGTATCTGTCTCTGAACGACATTACTGTATCTGTCTCTAATGACGAACGACATTACTGTATCTGTCTCTGAACGACATTACTGTATCTGTCTCTAATGACGAACGACATTACTGTATCTGTCTCTGAACAACATTAATGTATCTGTCTCTGAACGACATTACTGTAGGCTATCTGTCTCTGAACGACATTACTGTATCTGTCTATGAACGACATTACTGTATCTGTCTCTGAACGACATTACTGTATCTGTCTCTAATGACGAACGACATTACTGTATCTGTCTCTGAACGACATTACTGTATCTGTCTCTGAACGACATTACTGTATCTGTCTCTGAACGACATTACTGTATCTGTCTCTGAACGACATCACTGTATCTGTCTCTGAACGACATCACTGTATCTGTCTCTGAACGACATCACTGTATCTGTCTCTGAACGACATTACTGTATCTGTCTCTGAACGACATTACTGTATCTGTCTCTGAACGACATTGCTGTATCTGTCTCTGAACGACATTACTGTATCTGTCTCTGAACGACATTACTGTATCTGTCTCTCGGTGCCTCCACCTGCTCTCTGCATGCAGGTTCTAATCAGTGATCTTTTCAACTGAAACGCCACCGTGTGAAAATGCGAGCTCAGAACATTACAGTCTGGCATAATGTAGAGAGCCCTCCATTGAATGTCTCTCATCAGAGGAGCACAATGGAACGCCATCAATTGAGGTCTTTGCTCCACCTGATAAGCCATCATCTCGTCATCATCATCATCCCACGACGTAAACCATTCATTTGCAGGTTTTTACCTCGTCAGTCAGATCTGTTGGTACAAGTTACAACAGACTGCAATAGCGATTGGAGAGCATATTAAATATTTCGGCTCACTGTAAAACGGAAGAATTATATACGCTATTGGCCTGAATAAAAGACTGCAAAAAAAGGGTTGTATTATAATCGGGGACTAGACTATTTGACATTACTTTTCCACAGATGAGTCTTCAAAAAGGTAGATCTTAAGACCTGGCCCAGGGGAAAAAAAACATAACACAACATGTCTCATTCAAAATTAGAACAGCTTACATGCCATAGCTATGAAATATGAGATTACAAGGTTTAGGTTTAGGTTTATTTATTTAGCATTATAGTATAAAAACAATAGTATAAAAAATAGACAATACAGAACAAAAATACAATGCAAGGAAAGGAAGAAGCCAGCTGGCTTATCTGGAATCCTTTCCTGTATGGAAGAGGTCATTGATTAAGCAGATTAAAAGTTCATTAAGAACAATACAAAAGACTACAAAAGAGACCATGAGACAAGCACAGAGCTGTGGAAGTGGAATCTATTTGTACAGTATACACAGTATAGGGCAGCGGTGCCCAATAGGTATGTAGATCTTAATCTACCAGTAGATCACAAAGGCTATGCAGGTAGACCACATGACATTCCCCTAAAAAATATTAAATTTGAATATATTAAAAACTATATATTTTTGGCATCTGCCACTTGATTTATTGACTTGATTGATTGACATAAAAAATGGCCTCTCAGCTCAAACCCACAAAGCAAGACTTTTGTTTTCAAGAGTGTTGTACACAAACATCAGTAGCAATACAAAGTTACAGGAATATTTAAAGAAACCCTTCCATTCCATTCCCCCCTCTATTTCCCATTCCAAGTGTGTATTATAGCCTCTTATATGTAACGCCATCGCAGCTATTCCAAAGCCCCCTCAGGCAAATTTCTTAACTATTTTCAGCAATGTAGATCTTGTTGAGCCGGTCATTTTGAAAGCTCGCAAGTCAAAAAAGTGTGGGGCTTATGTGGCTAAATAGTTACAGTGTATACTTTGTTGGACATGGGTTCCCCATGGGTCTGTACTTGGCCCTCTGCATTTGCCTACATCACATGCCTAAAAGATGCATGTACAACGATCCTTCCATGTCGCTTAATGAAACTTTAAAACCGAACAGCTGCTGTTGTTTTAGAACAAGAATATTAATCAAATGTAACAACAGCTGTTTTGTTCGGAGTAATCTCTAGCCACAAACCACTATCCCAGAACTCATTACATGTGAATATGACAAATTGAAGTGCAGGTGAATACAAGCTTTGTTTTGTGTGTAGACTTCTAGAGACATCTCGTTGGCAAGCTGGGATGAGGAAGGAGAATGTTATGTTATGCATTAGGAGGATTGAATGACCAACTGTCATTAAGACATGCGAATCCCTTGACTCTTTCAAAACCGCTCTCAAAGGGCACCTACGGACGGCTGCAATTCGAAACTGGCCCCTGTAAAATCGGAATCCCTCAAACACGAACGCAAGGACAACACAAGAGACGGTCGCGGCCACACAGCCAACTCAAGGTATGGCCACTGAGCCGACTTGGGGACCCAACGCAAGGACAACACAAGAGACGGTCACGGCCACACAGCCAACTCAAGGTACGACCACGGAGCCGACTTGGGGACCCAACACAGCTCCTCCAAGGAAAACAAACAAATTAACGGAGCTGAACGTGAATCCCCCCCACCGCCCACCCCTTTTTTTCCCCTCACTGTATATGTTTCTTTTCCCTTTTTACCTCCTTTATGATGAATTCCTGTTCTGTCTATAGAAGTGTCTATTTGTACGTCTCTAAATGTTTTGATGATTTGAACATGGTGGACCCTATTGGAAACAAGTGTAATGCTTAATTGGGTCGTCCACTCACAGTTAACAGCCTTTGTATTGAGTTTGTGCTTGAAATGTACTGTAATTCTGCAAACTGTTAATAAATTCTTCAATCAATCAATCAATTGGGAAGTATTATGGTTGCTATTGTTATTTTGTTTGGTTTTCTGCCTCAATTGGAAATAACTTTGAGTCAGCTATTGTTTTTTATCACATATACTTCATTGACTGCGGTCCCCCAGCGTTCAATACCTACCTACTGGGTTTGCTCCTCCATGTTTTTTCTTTTTTTTACCTTTTATCTATTTTGGTCTGTAGATGAAATGTAGAGCCTAATTTCTTTCTTTCTTTCTTTCTTTCTTTCTTTCTTTCTTTCTTTCTTTCGATCGATAATGTCAATGACAATACTGATAATGTATTGACAATGCATAATAAAATAGTGAAGTACATGTTGGCCTTGGCCTGTCCAGGCAACCTGGCTGGTAGTCCAGTCTGACAGTGTACCGCAGGTTCGACTCCCGATCACGACAGACTTTACCGCATGTCACCCCCCCCCCCCCCCCCCCTACTCCTACTGTCTGTCCCTCTATAGTCTCACGTTGCCAGACTGTTCTAAGCATATCTAAGCATATAATATATGCTTATTATTATAGCTTGTTGCTTAGGAAAAGGAAAAGAATAAAATTAAAAGGGGGGGGGGGGGGGGGGGGGGGGTGCACAATGCGGGGCAGGATAATGTAGTGTTGGGGAGATGGAGTGCACAATGCGGGGCAGGATAATGTAGTGTTGGGGAGATGGAGTGCACTGCAATGCGGGGCAGGATAATGTAGCGTTGGGGAGATGGAGTGCACTGCAATGCGGGGCAGGATAATGTAGCGTTGGGGAGATGGAGTGCACAATGCGGGGCAGGATAATGTAGCATTGGGGAGATGGAGTGCACAATGCGGGGCAGGATGATGTAGTGTTGGGGAGATGGAGTGCACAATGCGGGGCAGGATAATGTAGTGTTGGGGAGATGGAGTGCACAATGCGGGGCAGGATAATGTAGTGTTGGGGAGATGGAGTGCACAATGCGGGGCAGGATAATGTAGTGTTGGGGAGATGGAGTGCACAATGCGGGGCAGGATAATGTAGTGTTGGGGAGATGGAGTGCACTGCAATGCGGGGCAGGATAATGTAGTGTTGGGGAGATGGAGTGCACAATGCGGGGCAGGATAATGTAGTGTTGGGGAGATGGAGTGCACAATGCGGGGCAGGATAATGTAGTGTAAGGGAGATGGAGTGCACAATGCGGGGCAGGATAATGTAGTGTTGGGGAGATGGAGTGCACAATGCGGGGCAGGATAATGTAGTGTTGGGGAGATAGAGTACATAATGCGGGGCAGGATAATGTAGTGTTGGGGAGATGGAGTGCACAATGCGGGGCAGGATAATGTAGTGTTGGGGAGATGGAGTGCACAATGCGGGGCAGGATAATGTAGCGTTGGGGAGATGGAGTGCACAATGCGGGGCAGGATAATGTAGTGTTGGGGAGATGGAGTGCACAATGCGGGGCAGGATAATGTAGTGTTGGGGAGATGGACTGCACAATGCGGGGCAGGATAATGTAGTGTTGGGGAGATGGACTGCACAATGCGGGGCAGGATAATGTAGTGTTGGGGAGATGGAGTGCACAATGCGGGGCAGGATAATGTAGTGTTGGGGAGATGGAGTGCACAATGCGGGGCAGGATAATGTAGTGTTGGGGAGATGGAGTGCACAATGCGGGGCAGGATAATGTAGTGTTGGGGAGATGGAGTGCACAATGCGGGGCAGGATAATGTAGTGTTGGGGAGATGGAGTGCACAATGCGGGGCAGGATAATGTAGTGTTGGGGAGATGGAGTGCACAATGCGGGGCAGGATAATGTAGTGTTGGGGAGATGGAGTGCACAATGCGGGGCAGGATAATGTAGTGTTGGGGAGATGGAGTGCACAATGCGGGGCAGGATAATGTAGTGTTGGGGAGATGGAGTGCACAATGCGGGGCAGGATAATGTAGTGTTGGGGAGATGGAGTGCACAATGCGGGGCAGGATAATGTAGTGTTGGGGAGATGGAGTGCACAATGCGGGGCAGGATAATGTAGTGTTGGGGAGATGGAGTGCACAATGCGGGGCAGGATAATGTAGCGGATAACGGATAACATATACTCTCACAGGCTGCCGTGTCGTCGACCCTCCACTTTAATATTGTTTTCATTCAGAGAAGGTTGCTTCGAGCCTATTGTCACACATCACACCCCATCACACAATGCATGACACACACACATGCACATTGCATGTGTGCACGCATGCACACATGCAATATTCTCTCCATGCCACGATTTCACCTGCTGCCAGACATGTATGGATGTCCAATTATTATTGTTTTTATTTTGTCCTCTCTCCCTCTATTTTCTCTTGTGTTTACGTTCCGCCTCTGCTTCCAGGGCTTCTGAGGAAAAAAGATTGAGATACAATTAGATTGCCATCATAATCTCTGCCACGCTTGGCTGTCCCTGATGTGTGTGTGTGTGTGTGTGTGTGTGTGTGTGTGTGTGTGTGTGTAGGAGGGTGATAGTAATTGAAAAAGACAGTGGTGGCGCGTGTGCAGTATATCAACAACTGGTGTGTGGGCGTTTGTGTGTTTGGTTCCTCTCTACTTATAGTAAGACAGTGGCAAAGGTCAGGACCAACGCCACAATTACCCCCACAGAGCAATATTCTCTCTCTCTCTCTCTCTCTCTCTCTCGCACAATTGTAATATTACTTAAAGGACCACTTCACCACTTTTCAATCTACTGTTTCTTCATATAATAGGTCCTCACTAATAATCATGATAAAATGGCACGATTTTTTTCTACTCAGTCTGTGTCTCATACGAGGGCTGTGGGGAGTTTAGAAACCGTCCTCCAGTGACATCATCATTAGGCAGACTTTTTTTTAAAACAAGATTTAGATTTTCATTATCGTGATGGCTTCCATCGATGGCTTCCATTTTCACATCTAGAAAGCCTGCAGTTTCTATTAGCTTGTATTCCCCATCGATGATGTCACTGGAGGACGGTTTCTGAACTGCCAACAGCCCTCCTATATGAGACACAGACCGAGTAGAAAAAAATTGCGCCATTTTTTCATGATTATTAGTGAGGACCTATTATATGAAGATAGGTTGAAAAGTGGTGAAGTGGTCCTTTAAAGTTGGGGGGCCACAAGACAAAAATAAAGAATTATATTTTATATCGGAAACAAAAGCTGCATTCCTACATTTTCAGTGGCACGTATACATTGTTATTGCATTACTTAATTTACAATAAGTGTTACACAAATAGAGAAAGTAGAATAGTTTTTTGCCTGTTATCTCTCCTATGGTATGGTATGTGGCCATACCATACCATGGTATGTGGCCTATACCACATCAATGCAGCATGGAATTGTGGACAACATCTTATTCAACTACAACAACATATTATTCTAAGACAAGTTTTGGGTCTGAGAGGCTAAATGTCATCAAATGGTGGTCCGTGGCTTAAAGGACCACTTCACGACTTTTCAACATATCTTCATATACTAGGTCCTCACTAATAATCATGAAAACATGGAACCATTTTTGAGTGGTGTAAACCACTCCTACAACTGGCTTTTGTGTGCAGAAAAAAATGAGCATGGTTGCTATGTTCAAAATAATTTCTGACGTAATTAAATCACACCCGGGTGAACTGGATG
Organism: Electrona antarctica; assembly: GCF_951216825.1. NCBI lineage: Eukaryota > Metazoa > Chordata > Actinopteri > Myctophiformes > Myctophidae > Electrona > Electrona antarctica. The sequence continues at coordinate 24,507,277 of NC_136808.1, forward strand.
ACCGTAGCAACCATGCTCATTTTTTCTGCACAAAAAAGGCCAGTTGTGAAAACACATCCGGGTGTGATTTCATTACGTCAGATCAGAGCTGATCAGGCTATATAATACCTTACCTTATATAATAATAATGATTTCATTACGTCAGACATTACGTCAGACCACAGCTGATCATGCTATATAAAACCTTACACCACTCAGTTCACACGGGTGTGATTTTTTCTACTGTGGACTGTGGGCAGTTCAGAAACCCGTCCACCAGTGACATCATCGATGGGGAATCCAAGCCAATATAAACTGCAGGCTTTCTAGTCCTGACAAGTTGCAATGTGAAAATGGAAGCCATCGTTCTCACGATAATACAAATCTAAACATTTTTGTAAAATAAATATTGTTTAAAAAAACAATCTGCCTAACGATGATGTCACTGGTGGACGGGTTTCTGAACTTCCCACAGCCCTCCTATGAGAGACAGACCGAGTAGAAAATAATTGTGCCATTTTATCATGATTATTAGTGAGGACCTGGTGAAGTGGTCCTTTAAATGCAGAACAATTAATTGACATGAAAAGGGGTGAAAAACCACTGCCGTAGATTTCAAATGGAAGACCATGAGGCTTTGTTTGCTTGTTGTTTGTTTGCTAAAGTAATATTACATTCAGGATGCAGATGAAATTGAACAATCGTGTCCGAACACAATTTACTGTATATAATAAAAGCTGAAAACACAGTTAATTTACGAGTCTCAGAGTTAACCGTGCACTTATGCTCTATAAATCTACTATTTACTAGTGGCATCCCCCGTGCAGAACAGGGATTCCGGGTTGAAAGTGATGCAATGAACGCTTTAGATTTGAGAAAAGATTTATTAATGAATGTTGCAAAGTGCATTTCACCACACGCACGCACCGCACGCACGCACGCACGCACGCACGCACGCACGCACGCACGCACGCACGCACGCATGCATATGCACGCACACACGCACGCACGCACGTACGTGGACAGTCAGGCTTCCTATCCATCACTCTCTGGTCTACCATCAGAATGAAGCAATCTCCCAAATGAAATGGGTCCAAAGCTGCCTGCGGGGCCTAACGAACCATGGCCCTCCTGTTCTAAATCAACCTTCTCGCAGAGACAGAGACAGAGGCGGACAGAGAGAATTACAAGAGAGAGAGAGAGAGAGAGAGAGAGAGGGAGAGAGAGAGAGAGAGAGGGGGGGGGGGGGGGGGCAGGAAAGGAGCACAAATGGAGAGAATAACACTTTGAGAGAATGAGAGAGAGAAACGGGGGGAGAAACAAGGGAAAGAGATTATAGAGAGGATGGAACTAACGAGGTCAAGGTGAATATAACGGCATGTGTGGGAAGAAAATATACACATGACGGCAGAGAGAGAGAGAGAGAGAGAGAGAGAGAGAGAGATAAGAACAAAGCGGTTGTATTGGAATATATGGGAGCAAGACATGCAGGGAGAGATGGAGAGAAAGAAGGAGCGAGAAGGGAGAGTCAGAGAGGGCAGAGAGAGACAGCGATGGAGAGAGGGGAGGGGAGGGGAGGGGAGGGGGACTGTCTTCATGTGGTCACCTTTAACCCGTGTCTATATTGGTGTGTATGCTCATTAGTCAGGCTGCTAGGACAGCTACGACGTACGGGGCGAGAAAATGAAGTCAATGGACCAGAATGGACCGAGCTGCTGCTGCTGTCTGGCTGGCTGGCTGGCTGGATGCATGCACGGTCCTGGAAACCACACACAGCATTCTCTCTAAAGCATTGTAAATCAATAGCACTTCACATCCCTGCACCTCCGTCGTCGTTCCTTTGGGAACGACACGGAGGCTTAGAATAACAAGAACCGCTCTGAAACGTGTTAATTACAGATGGGGGTACTTCACTGTTTTCTACCAGCTGCTGTGTATAAGCACAGCTGGTCAATTTTCGCTCGCCGGTGCTTTCACACGACCCACTTGCTGTATAGTTGAGACCTATATGTGTTTCTCATCGGCTACCTCGTCTCTATTGGCTCAGGGGTAGAGTGGCGGGATGGGAAGCGCAAGGCTGCCAGTTCGAACCCGGGCTCCCCCAGAGTTGGTGTCGAAGTGTCCTTGAGCAAGACTCTGAACCCTTAATTGCTCCCGATGTGCTGCTTGGTGCCTTGCATGGTTTCAGCCGGCATCAGTGTATGCATGTATGGGTGAATGTAATGTATGTAAAGCGCCTTCGAGTACACCTCAAACAGCTTAGTGTTGGCGGCGGTAGCTCCGGGGTAGAGTGGCTGGATGGTGACCGCAAGGTTGCCAGTTCGAACCCGGGCTCCTCCAGAGTTAGTGTCGAAGTGTCCTTGAGCAAGACACTGAACCCCTAATTTCTCCTGATGTGCTGGTTGGTGCCTTGCATGGTTTCTGTCGCCGTGTGTGTGAATGGGTGAATGTAATAATGCTCAATCTATGTAAAGCGCCTTGGATAAAGGCGCTATATAAATGCACCATTTACCAGTGTTCTAATTCTAAACATGTACAGTATATGACTGACCTTTGATTGTATAATACACAAACACATACATAAACAAATGTTTAGTGTTGATAAAGTGTTACCGGCGATTCAACATTCAAAGGTAATTAACATGTCAGTTTATGTTGATTTGATGTAGTCTCTGGGTTGTTTGACTCGTTTCTAGCGCTTATTGTGTTACTCTTTGGGTATATTTGTACATTTCCACCTTCAGTCGATGATTCATATCCATGAGTGAAAAGGCCGGGATGATCGGTTTATTTTTCAAACACAGTTCTTATAATGAAAAGATCTAAAATCCCCCTATGGGGATTTCAATGCAAATCAAAAGTACACAAACCTGTGGACTGGCGCCCTCTACTGACAGTGACGTCAGGACTTCGGTGCTCTATAAAATAAATTAGCTTTGCTCTGAAACGTAGCTCATAATGAGACAACTATAAGAAAGCGCACGCGCGGTGCATGGGAAACATTTCCAGGAAGACAGATGACTGTTCAACCAATTCTGGGAGGGAACCCCATAGTCTTTTAAGCATTATGTTATACTTTAGCTATTGAAAAATAGCAGATCTACAAGCTCATAGCGGGCACCGAGTGTCACGTTACGAGCTTGTAAAACATAGAAACATAGGTATTTCAGAAAACTGTCATGATTTAGAAGATATTTTTTAATGTTTCAATTGTCTAGTTGTGACATAAATTCAGCTAAATGATACCCGCTGGCGCACTACTTTTACACAACTGCAGTTCCCACCTCTCAAGTTCAAGATTTAGATTAGAAAGTTCAAACTTGCAAAGCAAAGTATGTGGTGTCTTGAAAGATTACAGGCTGTACATCATGTCTTATCTTCAGCAGTTGAGAAAGAACAGGTATATGCCTATGTGTTGTACTAGAGATGGTTTTATAGATTTTGTTTATCGAGAAGCCATAGTAGTCAGGCTCGCTATTCTCAGATTCAGCTAAAACTACAGAGGTACAGTTGTTTCTGTATAAGGGAGGGGGAGTAGAGGGTAGCACAGGTCCAAAACATTGTTGATTTTGTCGACTAATACTATGACGAAACATGTTCGTCGACAGCCTTTTTTCACTGACGAAAACTAAATGGAAATGGAAACTGCATGAAAGCTTTGACTAAGCTATTACTAAGACTAAATATATTGACAATTTAGTCAATCTAGTCTAGTAACTAGACTAAAATGTTTGCAAGGGACTATAGTGGACAAGAGATCCAGTATAAGTAAAAGACACAAGTCATCTTACACTTGGTTGCATGCTGAAAATAGCAGATCTACAAGCTCACCAAGTGTCGCACTGCTTGAAGATCGGCTATTTTCAGCAAGTGTAAAATCAGCCATTACGACGGCATCAAGGCCCGCCAAAATACATTTCAGTCAACTAAATCAACTGTAGATTTAGTCGACTAAAATCTTATGATATTTAGTCGACTAAAAAACTAGACTGACTAAAACATTCCAGGTGACTAGTAGAATGTGACTAAAACCAAATGAAAACTATTCAAAAGACTATGACAAAAAAAACTATCATGAGGCTTTCCTACTATTCTGATTGGTTGGTATGAACCAATCACCGAAGACTGCCGCTTTGACAACGCCCATCCCATAAACTGCTGCTGTGCAGGGCTTTCAGTCTGAATAATGAAGTGAAACACGACTGAGTGTCAGGTTAGGCAAACTGGACCTGGTCCGGCTGGCTTGCGGGGGTTGATTTTGACAGAAAATTTTGACTTTAGTTTTAGTCATAGTCTCTTGAATAGTTTTAATTTAGTTTTAGTCATATTTTAGTCACCTGGAATGTGTCAGTGTTAGTCTAGTTTTAGTGGACTAAATATCATAAGATTTTAGTCGACAAAATATACAGTTGATTTAGTCGACTAAAATGTATTTTGGCGGGCATGGAGGACGACATAATGACTGATTTCACACTTGCTGAAAATAGGAGATGGCAATCATGGCTTGTAGATCTGCTATTTTCAGCATGCAGCCACGTGTAAAACGACTTATTCTGGATCTCGTCCACTATAGTCACATTTTAGTTTAGTTTTTAATTGTTGACAAAATTGTCAATATATTTAGGCTTAGTTTTAGTCATCATAGTTTCCATTTAGTTTTCGTCAGTGAAAAAAGGCAGTCGACGAAAAAAAATTGTCATAGTAATTAGTCGACAAAATCAACGCGGCTGGCTTGTGATGGACATCTTTGTCAGAATAAATGTTTGCCATGAACATACAAATGTGTAGACAAACACATAGCCCTAAATGACCATTACAGGTCTGTAAAGGTCCGACAGACGGCCATCCATTAACACAGATGAAAGTGAAATTTGTTCCCCGCATTTGACTCATGTCTTGGAGCAGTGAACCGCAGAGTGCGCCACGCTCGGGAATCATTAGTTGATTTGACCCCCCTGCAATCCAACCCATTGATGCTGAGTGTGAAGCAGGGACTGACCCCCCAATCCAACCCATTGATGCTGAGTGCCAAGCAGGGATGCATTGGGTCCCATTTTTACAGTCTTTGGTATGACCCGGCTGGGGATCGACCCGCAGACCTCCCAGTTGCAGGGCAGACACTCTAACCACAAGGCCACTGTCTGGTTAGAATCCAGGTCTGGTCAGTTGCGGGCGTCCACACGTACAACAAGCACGTGCATGATAATTCCACGGAAATACGCTTGCGTTGTCCCCCCCTCTCGACTTATCCGCGCGTACAAAAAAAACTAAAAACAAAAACGCAGGTCTCATTGAAAATGAATTACTAGGCGCGCTAATCGCTGCTCGTCTGAAAGGACCTTAACTCAGAGTGTACAAATGGAACCAAATATACGGTCCATGTCTTGGTTCCATTGTACTCTCTCAGAGTTATGGGGGAGACCTTGGAAATAAAATATTTGAGAACCACTGTACCAGTGGACTCCTAATGTACATTGTAAATCAGTGTCATGCATAATATTCTGAGGAAAACCCATGACATTCAGCAAATGGGTCTTATGATCAAAGACTAGACATTATAAAAAACAAAATCTAAAATGTGCCACCTACAATGCTTGCCATGAACCCGTTTGTCTGTGTATGCCTACGGACATTATTGATGACCCCTCCTGATTCTGACATATAAATATGGACATGCCGGGAAACAGCAGTGGTGTGGAAAGTAAGTATAAGTACTTTTACTTAAGTACTGTACAATTTTGAGGTATTTGTTTTCGCCCAGACTTTTCCTGGAAATAAAAACGTCTGGGTTTTCCGAGGTTATGGCATCAGCAGAATTCCCGAGACTTTCAAACGGGAAGCGATTTAACGCGCCTATAGTTCATTTTCAATGAGATCTGTGTTTTTTTTTCTGTAGCACCTCTCTAGTAGTCTCTACCCACGGTGCTACAGCTACAAAAGTTGCATTAACCACCATGTATAGCTACACATTTCGGCCATTTGGAAATAGCAGATCTACAAGCTCACAATGCATCACAATGCGACACATTGTAAGCTTGTAGATCTGCTATTTCCAAAAGATAAATCAACTTGAAATGAGACATTCTACATAGTACTTTCTACTTTTGGTACGTTAAGTAATGTACGTTTTGATACCAATACTTTTGTACTTTTACTCGAGTACATTTTGGATTCCGGACTTCTACTTGTAATATATATTGCAGAATGTATACTTTTACGTAAAGATGGATCGAGTGCCGTGATTGTTGTATACTTTCCAGTTTTTCGTGTGTTTATGAGGTGACAGTACTTCATTAGACCCCTTGGTGTGGTTGTTATGTGCATTGAAGTCTTCCCTTTGTATTTAGGGTTTCTTCCTGGAGGCTGAAACCTTGATAGTCAAACGTGCCAATGGAGAAAAATATATAGTGACATCACAATATCATCCCCTCCTCTAACCCCTCCCCCTTTATCATACAACAACAGCTGTGGGTGCAGCTTCAGTTCAGGTGGATCACCACCCACCAGGCAAACCAGGCATACTTGAGGAACTGGTGGGCGTGTCCACATAAAAACGACATTTTAACAAATACTGTACACTTTTTTGAGAAAAAAAATCTTCGTCCTTATATAATAATGTTTTATAGGGTGGAAAAAAGTAACAGCAATCTTTAGGAAAAAAAGATGTGACTACTTTTTTCCACCACCGGGAAACAGTGACCTTCTGAAATTCTGCACGACCTCTCTACCCACGGTGCTACAGCTGCTGCCCCACAGCTTGTAGAACTCTAGGACGTCAGTTCATCAGCTGTATATCTGTCCGTCTGTCCATGATTACGTTTGTCTCAAACATCAATATCCTGAAAACTAAGTGGCTGGATTGCCTTCACATCATCGTGACCAGATTTGACTGAGGGGCTGCCATTGGATTTTTTTTCCATTTTCGTTTTTTCATGTCATATGAAAGCAGGGAATCATAGCTTCAAATTGACCTTCCTTTTGACCCACCAGTTTTGGAGATAATGGCTTATAGAGTAATGTCTTGCAGAGAAACAGCGAGTTGAGACAACAGGCTTGAAAGGTTCACTTCTGTGGACTCTAACATTACTCCTAGCTACATGTTTAAGCATTTATTTCATATTTACATGTCGATTTCAACTCTGACATTTATTTCAGATATGCTCTAGTATGTGAAGAGTGAAGAGTCTGCCTGTAGCCTACTCGTTTTGGATTCAAAATAAATAAATTCAGTTTTTCTCCACGATGGCAGCCCCATGATGGGGCATTTGAATACATCAATTCTTTCTGGACGATAATACAGCCTTTTCGCTGTTGATGGCCTCGTGGGCCTTTCCTCTAGCCTCACCCTTAAAAGGGCCTTTCAAACGGGAAGCGATGAACGCAGACGTTGTTGCCTGGACCAACGACAGGTCTCCTCCGGGGCTGCTCAAGAGGGGCTCGACAACACAAGCGTAAAAAAAAAGCTAAACAGAATCCAGGTCTGGTGGGTCACGGAGTCATGAGTTCATGAAACAAGCACACGCGCAACAATTTCACGGGACCGCGCTCACGTAAATACGCTTACAGAAAATGCGCGTACAGAAAAAAAAACACAGATCTCATTGAAAATGAACTATAGGCGCGTTAAATCGCTTCCCGTTTGAAAGTCTTGGGAATTCTGCTGATGCCATAACCTCGGAAAACCCAGACGTTTTTATTTCCAGGAAAAGTCTGGGCGAAAACCCATTCAATCAATATTGTGGCATACATATAGCGCGGACGCGTGTCTCTCTCTCTCTGCTAATTACTGATGGTCCACAGTTTCATTCAATTGGCACACACACATGCGCGTGCGCACACACACACACTCCTCTCTCTGTCTCCGTCTCTCTCATTAATCAGGCTCATCTGCTGCAAGTGCGTCTATAGTTTCTGCTGGCGGATCCTGCCGGGAGATGCCTACTGTATATGCCACTGAAAGCATAGGTCTCTTCCAGGCTATATGCCTGCACCGTTGACTCCGGCTCTGTGTCGGCTGCAGTGCCAACAGATTGCACGAAGAAGACCCCGTGAACAACCGGACCCGTGGACCGGAAGTAGTAATCTAATCGGCCATTTTCGAGCCACCGCCGATCACCTTCGCTAGCATCAGAAGCGCTGATATGCTAACTGGGGCGATATATATTTTATATACATCGTCCCTCACCTCATATCCCCTCAATCTGAGCCTCAATTCCGAGTAAAAAACGCAGCTAAAGATCACCCGTGCATGTACTGTATACAAGCATGAGTTTTGGGATTTCGATGACGTCACACGATGGAAGCAAGCGTCAGGAAGCTACAATACGGACGGTCAATATAATTACTTGCGCAAGCAGAGCGTGCAAGTAATGTTATCAGTCAGGTGCTACGATGCGTATGTCCCTTAGCAGCATATATGACGTCATATGCTGGCACGGTACATACGGAAGCAGACCGTGCAGGTATGTTTTCCATCATGCTACGAAGCGTATGTCCCATGACGTGATGAAGATATGTACCAATGCCAGGGTATAATTGGTTACGATGGTGACGTAATGATGATATGTGTCAGTGTCAGGTGGATTAAAGGGACATACGCATCAAACCACCCGAGTAACCACTAATCAACTCAGAAATTGCATATACATACATATAGACATATATATAGACATATGAGCATATGACGTGATCAATATATGTACCAATGCCAGGGTATAATTGGTTATCGATGGTGACGTAACAATGACATGTTTCAGTGTTGGGTGGACTAAAGGTAATGCCCCTATGTATACATGTATGTAATCTGACACCACTGCCATAACAGGCATAAGTAATCATTAAGTAAGTAGCCTTGCCGAGCCATGAGGCCCATAGGGCAGGAGCCTATCTCCTGTTTCTGTAGCGTGAGGCAGCTTGATGTACAAGTACACCCCCTGGACATGACGCTAGTATGTCGCAGGGACTTACCCCCAATCCAACCCTTGATGCTGAGTGTCAAGCAGGGAGGCACTGGGTCCCAGTCTTTGGTATGACCCGGCCGGGGATCGAACCCCGACCTCCCAGTCTCAGGGCGGACACTCTAACCACAACGCCACTGAGCTGGTAATTATAATAAGTAATCATTACCATACTTCAAAATACTACTTTTTTTCCTCCAAAAGCAAGGTACGTAGCAAATAGCTAAACCTAATAATTCAATATTGCAAACGTTCTTTCACAGAGAGGCTGAGATCTGAAAGTTTGTAGCGGTCTACAGTACTTGCACGCTCTAGTAGGCCATTTATGCTCGTCATGCGGCACAGAGTGCCGTGCTACGAGCTTGTAGATCTGCTATTTTTTGAAAAATCGTGAAAATGTGGCACAAATCTTTGGATATCTATTCTTTCAGAGCGAACGTTTTTAACGCAAGTCTTTGCTTCTGGGAGGGTCCCTGGAACAACATATTTTCAGATGTGGGTCCGCGGCCAAATAGCCTACAGATATTCCTGGGGGTCCTTGACATGCACCACTGACATAGAAACATATAGGTTTTCAGAAAACATTTAGGATTTAGAAGCCTTTTTCTTTTTAAAGAATCGGCCTCAGTGTCAAACGATATAGATACTGGTCACACACCCAATTGTGCCGTGTTCGCGGGAAGTTTTGCATCCCGATGCTACGATTTCCTAGTAGCCAAATAAAGTGGTATACTGCCCAATCATGATCAAGTGACACTGACTAGTGTGCGTGCAGTTACGACCTCAGTGAGGCGCACGCACGCACGCACGCACGCACGCACGCACGCACGCACGCACGGAAAATGTGTCCTGATGTTATTTACCTGCCTTCAAAGACATCTATTATACAACACGTCGTTTCGTGGAAGCAATGCGATTGGTTGAAACAGCCTTCTAGCCGTGCTTAAACGAGCGTAATGGAACATCTAATGAAAACATAGAAATCAGCTGCTCTGTTCTCCCAGAGCGCAGCCGACTGGGTTGTTACTAGGCTAGCTAGTTTCTTGGGACATTTGTGGTCGTAGTGGCTACATCTGTCATTAAAAATATATATTTTATTTTTTTAAGAAATATCTTAGTTTTAAGGGTGTATAATTGCAATATTGCACTCGAGGGTGCATGGGCTTTACCGTCATTAATGCACTTATGCATTATTATAATTAGTATTACCATTATAATTATTATTATTACATTATTATTATATATATATTTTTTGTATTATTATTATTGTGAAGCAGACAATGTATCATTGCTGTATATTCGTTATATCGCTGTATATATATATATATATATATATATATATATATATATATATATATATACATATATATATATATATATATATATATATATATATATATATATATAATGCATGACTTGAACATACATGTGCAGTTTAGCTGCTCCAGACAGCTCTGTTGTCAGCTCCAACATGCCCTCTCCATGTGTGCCACAGCAGACATGTGGGCGGCCATAGGTTGGGCAGAGAGGCCATCTGGTCACTAAGAAGGTCACTGGTTTGCCTTGTGTCAGGGTGGCCCTGCAGCATGGGAAAAATGTACTCACATGTTTTACTTATATTGCAGTATCAATACTGCAATATGGAAATACTATGTTACAAGTAAAAGTCTGCAGTTCAAAATGTACTCGAGTAAAATAATACAAAAGTATTTGCCAAGGCTAAACATATAACTTAGATATCATTTTATGTAGACATATATAGCACTCTATAGTGTATACGCATAGTTTCATTCAAGTATACATATAATTGGAGAATGTATAATTGTTTTTTTGATCAACGTTTGCCTGTTATCTCTCCTAAAGTAGGCCTATACCACATCAATAATGCATGGAATTATGAACGACATCTTATTCAACAACAACAAAATATTAAGACATAAGACAATATAAGACTGGGTCTGAGAGTCTTAAATGTCATCAAATGGTGGTCCGTGGCTTAAATGCAGAATAAATAATGGACCTTGACATGAAAAGGGTTGAAAAACACTGGCCTATAATATAATACGAACACAATTGACCCGTGTTCAAGACAGGGAAGCCCGGGCAGGGAGGGTGACAATTGTTACTGCATGTACTCTTAATTAGGAGCACACACATATCATGCATAGGGCAACCAGCAGCAGGGCTGCATAGAACCATCTGAGTAGCCATCAGCATCAGCTGGGTGAAGCTGAAACTACAGGGTTACCTTCCCAAACCTGTGCTGTGGCACGCTGTGCGCCATGTGTGTTGGGAGTTTGTTTCAACCACACATTATTATTGTAATTATATTGTAACAAAAAGTTTGACTGTTTAAATGCAAATTAGTTTTCATCTCTCTTCTTTCATGGTCTGTCTCTCTCTCTCTCTCTCTCTGTCTCGCACATGCACACGCACGCACGCACGCACGCACGCACGCACAATGCATTATCCAATTTCTAAATGCATGTCCTGTCGGGTTCAAATGGGTTTTGTTGCTGCTTTGTGGTAATATTTTGCAAAGTTTCAAATTCTCAAATCACTTTGATAATGAATATTTCATGAGTGATACAGTTGTTTGTCAAATATTATTTTTCCATTTGTATAAGTAAATGTTTACAGAGCGATAAGACTGATAACGTGTCGCGTCATAGAGGCTATTTTGCGCAGATATGAATGCAGGTGCACCTTGAGATTATGACTTGGCCTTTGATGTGTGCCTGGCTTGGACATAAACAAGTTTGAAAGACACTCTTCTATAATCTATACCATGCATGTGTACCAGAGGAGACATGTGGAGACATCGTTCCAGCCTGATTCGCTGCATTCCAAGTATCTGAAAATGTCACTGCGCTACTCAGTCTGGACAGTCTCCTATTCTCCACAGGTAGGCGGGACATGAAGGTTGAAATGGAACCGTGGCATCTGATTGGTCTAGGTTGCGGGTGAGGGAAAGCACTGCGCAGCTATTGGCCCGGTTTCCCAAAGGACACATGGTGTAAGAGGTATGGTGTTGCACATGCTCAGATGCCCTCTAGGCCGCACACAGAAGCCTGTGAGCATAGCCATTTCGTGCATAGATGTGCCACGCAATGGTAGGCCTCAAGCCTGATGCCTGGTATGGTAGGCCTCAGGTCTACCATTCTGAAATTTAATTTAATAATATTTGGACTGCTGGACAGTAGGCTCTCTTTACTCTTACAATTTAATTTAATATATAATATTTGGACATATATATATATATATATATATATTTTGTCAGCTGTCCAGCAGTCCAAATATTATATTGGCAATGGTAGGCCTGAGGCCTATCATTGCGTGGCACATCTATGCACGAAATGTCTATGTTCACAGGCTTCTGTGTGCGGCCTAGAGGGCATCTGAGCATGTGCAACACCATACCTCTTACACCATGTGTCCTTTGGGAAACCGGGCCATTGTTGTCCTGCAACGTCCCAGTGAGAAGCATGGACAGAGTGGTGTTGGCTGATGACGTATCAGCAACAACGTGGCTACGTAACAGTTGACGTTATGAAATGCCTCTGTCCAGACTGAGTAGCGAGTGACAATTCAGAATCACGGAACGTAGCGATTCAGGCTGGAACCCAGGCTATACCTTTCAACGCCAAAAGATTCCAATCAATGACATTCAACGTGTGGTTCTCAAACGATACCATTCACCATATTCACACTGCAGCCATTTTGCTATTAAGTTGCAATAACACCTGCAGATGACATGCAGCCAGATAGAAAGCTGGTCCGCCCCAAAATATATAGATTTTGTTTTTTATAATAAATAAATACATGAATAACGTGGTGTGGCGTCACATGCGTGCATGCAGGCCCACCCACTCCTGGCCAGGTCCACCCAGAACTTCAGTACTGGCTTTGCCACTGATAACCATGGCACCCCAGATCATCATCACTGACAATGAAAATGTCACACTGGAGTCAACACAGCCATCTATCAGGATATTTTAGAACACTTTGTGCTTCCGTATGTTGACAAGCTTTATGGAGATGCTGATTTTCCTTTCCAGCTCGATTTGGCACCTTCCCACAGAGCCAAAACTACTAGTAACTGGTGTACTGACCATTACTGTGCTTAACTGACCAACCAACTGGCCTAACCTGAAACCCATGGAGAATCTAGGTTGTATTGTCAAGAGGAAGGTCAAATAAATTTACGGCTGTTATCAAAGCAAACCTGGGCTTTCATAAACACCTCAACAGTGCCACAGGCTGATCACCTCCATGCCACGCCCCAATGATGAAATAATGTGTTCAAAAGTATCCCAGACCAAGTATTGACTGCATACATTAATATACTTACACATATATACATGGTTGACATTTCAGGATTTTAGTGGTCTTGTGACATATTCTAATCTAATCTCTATGGTTGTAGGCTACTGGTGTCTCTCCATCATCACCCGTCTTGGTTGATGTGATGTGCCGTGTACTTTTTCCCTGTGGACTGAGGCATCATAAGAACCGGCTGATGGACATGTACAGATAAGCTGACACACACACACACGCACACACGCACGCACGCACGCACGCACGCACGCACGCACGCACGCACGCACGCACGCACGCACGCGCGCGCGCGCGCGCACGCGCACAGCACGCACACACACGCACACCATCGATCGTCCAGGGCAGTGTGATAATACATGAAAGAGCACTGATGGAGAGGATTGACTACAATTGACCCGTACGTGTTGTGAGTGACCATGCGCCCTCCCCTGCTCCCACACACACTGCTGCTGCTGCCTCCACTTGTTGCTAGTGGTGGACTAAAAAGGATATGGAGAAATGCTCAAATATTCAAAAGTAAAAAAATAAATATTATATGAATTGCATTTTCTTTTTTAATATGCAATGCTGTGTTGAAATCAATATGAACACTTTGTATTTTGTTGATAAGCGCAGTATTACACTTTACTCTTATGGTGGGAAAAGTATATACTCACATTTTTTACTTAAGTAAAAGTATACTGCATAATGGAAATACTCCGTATTACAAAGTAAAAGTCCGGATAAAAATGTAGGCTATAGTAAAAGCACAAAACTATTGGCATCAAAATGTACCTAAAGTACCAAAAGTAAAAGTACTCATTATGCAGAATATTTTCAAATGTATACAAATCTTTTGAAAATAGTCGATCTACAAGCTCACTATGCGTCGCAACCTAGATTCTCCATGGGTTTCAAGCATTGGCTTTTTTGTTTTGTATCACCTTTTCAGCATTTTCTGATTTTATTTTTATTCATCCTTGTACTGAGATGAGTCTGGGGGGGGGGGGGGGGGGGGGGGGTGTCCTGGGTGAACCAAAAGTCAGAAAAGATTCTTCTGGCGCTACTTCACAAGTGTAAGAAATCAGCTCAGAATATTGAGACGTCTCTCTCCACTGTCTTTAACTGTCCATTATACAATCTATAATGACTGTAATTCTCTACCCATGTCTTTGTTTTTGGATAAAATTCCTCAAATTCTCCAGTTTTTAGTTGAGGGTCAGTTTGAGGGCAGATTTGTTTAATAAACAACAGAACCCCGCTGCCTCTCACACCAAGCTTTGTTCTGTGCTCCAACAAACTGTATGTGTCCGCGTGCGTGCGTGCGTGCGTGCGTGCGTGCGTGCGTGCGTGCGTGCGTGCGTGCGTGCGTGCGTGCGTGCGTGCGTGCGTGCGTGCGTGCGTGCGTGCGTATATGCAGTGGAGTGGAGTGTTGGCGGCAGTCTGGCACCCCTGGGATCATCTGTGCTGGCACTTCCTCAAGCAGGGCATCATGGGAAATAAGCGAGGACACAGCAGGCACACACAGTCCAACACACACACACACACACACACACACACACACACACACACACACACACACACACACACACACACACACACACACACACACACACACACACACACACACACACACACACACACACACACACACACACACACACAGCCAGACATGTAAACACAACCGATGGCAGTCCGGCAGACTGTCTGTTTGTCTGTCTCCGATGGAGAAGACTGACGTATAATTCTTCATATAGGACCGTGTCGCATGCCCGACATAGCGGAATTACAGGCTCACAACGCACCACAAAAGCTTGTAGATCGGCTATTGTCGGCGCTCGCGACACTGTCGCACAATAGATGAATTACATTAAGGCAAGAGACACTAGTCATGCAGAGTCGCCGGGCAAACAGAGAGGCGGCGCAGACGAGAAGTGTGTCGAAAAAAGAAGAAAGTTTCAATTCAAACACACAAACACAGAAGGGACTAGCAGCCAAAGGCCACGTTTGGACATGGAATTTGCACCGTGAGAAGTGAATCACGAGAGGATGAGTGACAGGCGAGAAGATGAACCGCGGGAGACTCGGGGAGATGAACAGAAACTGAGATGTCACATTATTGGATGTTCGGAATTGGAGAGACGGCGGCGGCAGCGGCGGAGTCAGCCAGGGGGATTGTGAAATGATGCTGCAGGCGGCGAGCGGCGAGTGTCGCGGAACGCTGCAGACCTTCATGGCGCTCCGCACAATGGCTTATTTATGCTGCATGGGGGAAATTAGTTGCCATGACACATTCTGACATTTTGCAAATAAATGAATGCATAATTCAAAAATTATAATAATACAAGCTGTTATATAGGAAAAAACAACAGCTCACTGTGGCCTATTCAGTAGTAGTATACAACGTCCGGGGTCATTATCATTGTAAGTGATGCATGCATTGCACGTACACACGCACACACAACAGGGGTGGATGGGGGGTGGGGGGTACAATTGGCTGAACTGTGCGGACAGGCAACGCCCACCACCGCCCCACCCCACGGGCCCCCGCCCCCGGACAGTTAGGAGTCAGGACAGAAGTAGGACAGAAGAGGTGTTACAAATTCTTTATGGGCCCCGCAGCCCCCGCGGAGATGACATCACTGTTTCCGTCCGTCAATTTATGTAATCAGTATAATAGCCCTTCTGTAGACCTATATCTAGAGAGAGAGAGAGAGAGAGAGAGAGAGAGAGAGAGAGAGAGAGCATGCATATACAGTACAGTATATAGGTCTCTCTGCCCATAACTAATCATGCATATTTACTGATTGAGGCAGTGCATGATGTAAAGCAAGGGATATATTATATGATCCAATCGATAGGAACAGAAATACCCACGTCCGCATTACATCACACACACACACACACACACACACACACACACACACACACACACACACACACACACACACACACACACACACACACACACACACACACACACACACACACACACACACACACACACACACACACACAGGCTCCTTCCTGGCTCGTCCGTTTCTGCAGTTCATGAACAAGCTGTGCCAAGAGCCACTGACTCCTTACACAAGCAAAGAGATTTATTTAATGGCGGTGAGGAGCGAGAGAGAGAGAGAGAGAGAGAGAGAGAGAGAGAGAGAGAGAGAGAGAGAGAGCATATTCATGGGTGCCTGCAGGAAGGAAGAGATAAAATCTACAGTAGACACTGTATGATATAATCTATTGTATATAATTGAATGCATGTGTGATATACAGCGATAGGCTTTATTGTATGATGGGTCTACATTGATTTAATCTATACAGTACATGACCTACCCTCATGATACAATCTACTGTATCTTCTAACTATAAATGTCGCTCTGTGTGTGTGTGTGTGTGTGTGTGTGCGTGCGTGCGTGCGTGCGTGCGTGCGTGCGTGCGTGCGTGCGTGCGTGTGCAGGGGTGTCACAGGGTATGTGAAGGTGGGGGGGATGAGCGTAGGGAGCCCGCGCGCCGATAATTTGGTGTTTTATTTATTTATTTTGTTCTATTTTAGCCTATTCCCGGCCAAAATTCCCAGGCTTTGGCAAGGCAAAAATGGCACAGTCGCCGTTCAATCGATCTTGTTGCTGATGTCCATGTGGAAAAAAAGTCAGTCGGTTGGTCAAAAGTGGGGGGGTTTGAAATCACTTATCTGTGAGAGTGGGGGTGTCGCGACGTACTCACAGTGAATGGTGGTGATGCGCCTGTGTGCGTGCGTGCGTGCGCGCGTGCGTGCGTGCGTGCGCGCGTGCGTGCGTGCGTGCGTGCGTGCGTGCGTGTGTGCATATGCGTGCGTGCATATGCGTGCGTGCATGTGCGTGCGTGTGGGGCGGCAGTGGCTCAGGGGTAGAGTGACCGGATGGCAACTACAAGGTAGCCAGTTCGATCCCTGTGGGCTCCCCCAGAGTTAGTGTCGAAGTGTCCTTGAGCAAGACTCTGAATCCCTAATTGCTCCCGATGTGCAGGTTGGTTCCTTACATGGTTTCCTCCACCATCGGTGTATGAATGTTTGTGTGAATGGGTGAATGTAATGCACAATCTCCTTGGATAAAGGCACTATATAAATGCACCGTGTGCGTGCGTGCGTGCGTGCGTGCGTGCGTGCGTGCGTGTGTGTGTGTGCGCGCGCATGAGGCAGAAATATCAGCTCAGATCACTGATCTCATGATCTCATGCACAATTTCCTGGTTGGAGAACCACTTGGCAGAGAAACACTGCCAATTGACCTTTTCGCAGACCGCGGCCATCTTGCCATCAGAGTTTGGAAGCACTCACTTTCTTGCAGCAAAGCAACGTCCTGCTGCCTCCTGCATTATTTATGTGCTAATTCAAAACAGGTGGTTCAGTGATATCTAACGAGCACTTCCAAACTCTGTCGAAAAATAATCACCTGAAAGGACAGAAAGTAGCTCATAACATGTCTTCAGCGATTTAAATCATTCAACGATTTAAATCCTCAACGATTGAACGATTGAAATCGTTGAACGATTTCAGAACGATTTCAGAACGATGTCAGAACGATCGTTGAACGATTTCAGAAGCCTTTAAAGCCTTTTAAGGCCATCCCTTTAAAGGCTTTAAAGTCTTTACAGGGTTAAAGGGATGGCCTTAAAAGCCTTTAAAGCCGATTTCAATCGTTGAACGATTTCAATCGTTGAACGATTGAACGATTAAACGATTTCAATCGTTGAACGATTTTAATCATTCAATCGTTGAACAATTTTAATCGTTCAACGATTTAAATCGTTCAATCGTTGAACGATTTCATCTATCCCTATACTGGCTCCTATACAATTTGTATTGTAAGTGCAATAAAAATTGCACTTGTGTGAAGTGGGGGGCGCTCTCTCTGAAATATGTATTCTTTTCTGTTTTAGATGTTTTAATGGAGACTGGAGTCATGACTTCTGCATCATAATCCACAGCTTGCTGACTGAATCTGAGTGAAAGTAAGAGTGAAAAGTGTTCCAGGCAGAATAGCAGAAAAATAATAATAATAATACAAATAAAATAAAATAAAACATGTTCTCAGGGATGAGCCCTTGATCGGGTCAGGACCTGTACCCCTGAACGACTATTGTTCAAGCTGCTATTTATTCTGAGCTATGTGCACAAAACAAAGCACAAACCCAAGCATTCTCTGGTAGGGATGTGCACACATAGACGTCAAAGGGGGCTTGAGCCCCTGCCCTTTTAGCCGTCTGTAAAACAACTGCCTTCTCCAGACCACGAATGCAGCATTTACTCTGGTGAAAGAAATGCAAATGCCACTCCTCTCCTTTACATGCCATACCGGAAGGCGGGATTCAGGAGAATGTTTTTTTCCCGAAGTCCCTGAACTTGAACGCAGCATTTTGCATTGAACTAATTTGTTTCTTAATCCATGTCGTACACCGCATCTCCACTAGCTAAAGATTGCAGGGTTGCGCCCGGAAATAGCTGATCTACAAGCTCTCAACTCGTCGCAGCATGACGCGTTGTGGGCTTGTAGATCTGCTATTTTCGCTATTTTGGGCCAAAAGTGCCCTCATATTTCAGCCCCTGCCTCTCAAACACTCTCTGCACGTGCCTGTTCTCTGGTCAAATTGCTTAAATTCTAATAAAGTAGAGGCAATAGAGAGAAAAGGAAGACAAAGTAGATCTATACTTCACAAGCAATCCTGGCGAAACTCATTGCATATTTTATGTGGAATACAAATAGTATTTCCAGCCACTATATATTTTTTTCTTTTTCTTACAATGCCGGCAAAGAATCATTGGCAGAAGTTGACGGTATAGAAGTTTTGATAAAATGTGGCTGTCAATGAATCAAGTGGAACAGGGGGGACAGTGGTATCGATAGCAATATGCATCACACAGACAAGCTGCTCTATCACTTCCAGCGTTCTCCCTCATATCCATTCAGACTAATCAGACGCTTTACGCTGTTGGAGATGCAGGGCTACATAAGGGAGCAGGTGGGCGAGCTGAGGAGCAAAATAAAGACATTCAATTGGGAGCGATTGGAATGAAAGCTGACTGTTGGTGAAGATAATTGAAAGACTGAAGACCTCGGGCAAATTCACATGACAGCTGCACTGTTCGACTCGATGAGCCTCCAGCCCGTGCGGTGTGTGTGTGTGTTTTCAAGTTGCTGATCCAATGCTATGTGGTGGGGCAATGGTGGATTTAGCCAAGTTTCAACCGTTTCAAATGAAATGGGCCACCCCAAAATACTGCTAGCTGTTAGCTTGAAGCAGATTCTGCGTAAATTCAATATATCCCTTACAATCCTTGTCGGGTTTAGGAATTAAGATCTGCTGTTCTGCACAGAATCCAAGCAGATTTGCCAGTAATCTTCACTCACCGTGGTTAGAACCTGACTGTAGTGGACGCCTGACAAACGGACACAATTTCCAGAATTGAGAATGTAAAGATGTTTCTTTACAGCTACAGTATGTTGAAAGAAAGAAAAGAGAATCGATTCACGGCTGGCTAAATGCACTGCTCGTGTTCGAGATGCACTGATCCTGGTGAAATCGAGTCCACAGCACCGTCCGTCACCGGCTCATTCGGGCAAAGCAAAAAATATATATATACTGTATATATGTTGCCCTGCTATAGTCAACAAAACTGTTCTACAAACAACATGCAAGCTACAGTAGCAAATTTGTTTCATCTGCTATCTGTGTAAATGGTTAATGGTGCATTTATATAGCGCCTTTATCCAAGGCTAGATTGTGCATTGCATTCACCCATTCATACACCGATGGCAGCAGAAACCATGCAAGGCACCAACCAGCACATCAGGAGCAATTAGGGGTCCAGCAGTGTCTTGCTCAAGGACACTTCGACACTAACTCTGGGGGAGCCCGGGTTCGAACTGGCAACCTTGCGGTTGCCATCCAGCCACTCTACCCCTGAGCCACTGCCGCCTTTCGCATGCACGGCATAGCCTACTACGAGCCAGAGTAGTGCTCAAAGAGATTAGTCGCAGTCTGAAGAATATAACAGTATACCGCCGTAGACCTATAAGCTCCGACAGGAGGGACACACAAGGCAAGTGCACGAAGCTCTCAGGGGGATGCATGACACACAAACACAACGGTTATTATTTAATTAAAAAAAAACATCTTTGTGAAGTGTGGGTGGTGGTGGTGGTGGTGGTGGGGAGGCACAACAGCATTTTGAAAGAGGGTCTAAAACAAAAAAACAATCCCTCAATCCGCCCCTGAGTGGGGGGGCCATTTAAATGCAGAGATTTGACATGCAACGGAGTTCCCAAGGGGGGAAGTCTGGATGGCTCAGCGGCCTTTGTCTGCATCTCTCCCGGCATTAAAGCATCACAGGATTTCCATAATGCAGGGTGGTGGTGGTGTGGAGGGGAGGGGGAGGGGGGCTTCAGAACAGGTAGAGCACAGCCAATAAATCACCCAGGAGGAGAAGAAGCCGGGAGATATTGAGAGACTCTGGGAAGAGAAGAAGAAGGAGAGAGAGAGAGAGGTATGGAGAGATTAGAGGAGAGGAACAGGGGTATATATATACACACCATAAAGAATAGGTGTAAGGGATGAGAGAGGAGGAGAAGGAGAAAGGAAGAAGATGGTTGAGAGGTGAAGAAGAGAGAGAATAATTTGAGGGGCTGGCGAGCGAAGCGGCAGCCCAGAAATAGCGTGCCATCAATTAAGATAAGCATAGCTATAGCCGGCTCTCCGAGACAGATGCATACACGCTCCCTGGGCGAGACTCAGTGCATGTGAGGCCCTGGGAGCTATATACTACTCTGTCATGACGCTCTCTCTCGCTCTCTTCTACATCTCTATGAGAAAACCAACTGCATAAAGAGAGGGATTATTCCCATCCATCACAGGCCCTATGTGTGCACTCTGCAGAATCAAAATACTGTTCAATGGAGAGCATCCCAGCTTATGCTGTTAAAAGGAACGTATTTATCTTGTTATAGGCTCAATGGAGGAAGGGGCCGGGGAGGACAAGGTGGTGCTTCGGTGTAGAAAATGGAATTCCACTTGTACACTCTCAGGTTAAATTAACAGTGAGGTTTTCACGGTGTACTCTGTGTAAATGCTTCATGGCCCCGGCCTCGCCTCCAGGTTTTTGTGTGAGCTGGTCATTTTTCGCCCTGTAATGTAATTAACAGCTTGACCAAATGCTGTAAAATGTATTGAAGGACACTTCAAGTTATCCTTATTTGCAGTGAACACATGTAGGCTACCTCTTCCATGATTTTTTTTTATTAATGCGACCGAAGCTCGCAGTTAACTAGGGAATGGTGCATTTCCCGTCAGTTGTGTTGGTCGGGCACCATATTATTATGGTGCCCAGGTCTCATCAGTGATGGAGATGTGGAGACCCTGATGTAATTTGACCTGCTGTTGCAGTTAAACCCATATATGGAGATCCCTGATATCATCGATATTGGCCAGCAACTCTACATCTGACCTCAAACCCTTATATCTCCATATATGGAATATGGATATATGTGAGAACCTGTTCTGACATTTCCATATGTTGATCCTTCCCGATCCATCCTTCCTCCTCGATGTCTCCCTTTTGACTGATACCTGTCCATTCAGATTTCAAACTCTAGATGGGCCCGCCCCAAAGTTATTAGGCTTCAACAGGCTCGAAAATGAAGGTCCGGCCCTACCTGGGCCCTCATCAAACCCTGTACACTCAAGAGAATGTGCCTGCTACCACCAATATACAGTACTGTATGGAGCTGACCTGTTCTGACATTCCATATGTTGATCTGATGACCTCATCAAACCCTGTACACTCAAAGACATGCTCCTTATATGGCCAGCACAGAATTAATTCCATGTTGGTCTGACCCCCCCCCCATGCCAAAGCGCCAGCGGTCGCCCAGCAGTCTGCTGTCAACGAGGCGGATGCGTGCACGTGACCTCGCCCTTAGGCTTCTTAGGTTATTATTATTATTATTGTTGTTGTTGTTGTTGTTTGTTATTATTAGAACCACTAGAGAAACACAGGTTTTTCAGTTGCAGAATCTATGAACTATGGATTTTACGTGTCAAAATAACAGCATGGGTCACGTCGCTACAATGCAAACAGTGGTGCAGCGAATTCCAGTTATCATCAGACAAGCAGTGCATGATTGTGTAGTCACATATAAGCTTATGTGGCTGTCCAAGCTTTGCACTCCATTGGACCCTCAAACTGTCTGCTAAAGCAGCTAACTCCACCGCATCTCCCCCTCTCATGGAAGTATTTGACAATATATAAAGTCACAACCATAGAGTATATAAAGGATAGAGACCGAACTGGAGCTATTAATTTCAGTGGAAGTTGCTCAGTGGCGTTTTGAAGCACCCGGAAGACTTCCGGAAGTATAATTATAACTCAATGGCTCGAGCGAGCGGAAGTTTAGCCTAGCCCCGGACCTCAATTTTGAGGTCCGGGCTTTTCACGTGACGTCATGAACGTCCGTCCACTTCCATTAAGTGCTGCAATTCCACATTTCGCCAGTAGGTAGTGGCACGTTGGATAGCCTTACTGGGGGCTTGGTCACAACACCAACTTTGATGAGGCTGTATCTCTTGTTTCTTCAAAATAGAAGGTTTTCTTCATTTCCTGAAAAACGGACATTTTGGAGTTAGGTGGTTTCTCCCCGACAGCAGAGATAGTGGTATTAGTGGTGCTACCAGAGTTGTAGGTATCAGTTAATAAATAATGTTTATTCAAATGAGGAATGCTCTATTTTCATAGCAGCAACGCGACGTGTCACTATCTGTTCGTGGTCATAGGGACAATGTTTGGTTTGGACATGAAATATTGTGTCGGAGTACAGATCTACCCAGTTGGTTATTACTTATTACTATAACCAAACACTCAGGAACTGATTGTCTGCAGGACAACACACACAGTGTAAGTTTGAACAGTCGTTTTAGTGCAAAGCTTGGACAGCCACATAAGCATGTGACTACACAATCATGCACTGCTTGTCTGATGATAACTGGAATTCGCTGCACCACTGTTTGCATTGTAGCGACGTGACCCATGCTGTTATTTTGACACGTAAAATCCATAGTTCATAGATTCTGCAACTGAAAACCCTGTGTTTCTCTATGTCAGTGGTTCTATTTCATGTCAAGGATCCCAGAAATTATACATGTATTTGGCCGCCGACCCCCATCTGGAAATATGTTGTTCCAGGGACCCCCCCAGAAGCAAAGATTTGAGTTACAAACGGTTGCTCTGAAAGAATACATATTCAAAGATGTGCGCCACATTTTTAAGACCGAGTGCCGCGCTACGATCTTGTAGATATTCTATTTTTCAATAGCTAAAGTATAACATTATCCTGAAAACACCAAAAGGGGTTCCCGTCTTGAATGCGTTAACTACCAAATGGTATGTGTACACATAATGGATGGATATACGTATAAGGGGTCCATTTTGGTTCAATTTGAACACTCTAGAGTTAAATGAACACTGAGTACGTTTACGGTGGGGCATCAGCTGCCTCCCCATCTGTCTGTTGCTAACCCGCAGTTTCATGCCAACCTCGCTGTGTTGGTGTACGAGTTCAGACCGAGAGGTTCCGCCCTGTGATCTTTCCTCCCCGCAGCCAAACTGGCATCCACCTATAAGTGCGACATGTATCCACAAAGCCCCATTTTATAGGCACATATTATACAATGTAGCTGGCTCCTATAAAACCTTAGAAGTCATTTAAACCACAGCTGGAAGCACCGATAGTGAGGTGGTAACCAGGCAAATGTTTAGCATCCCACAGACATTGATAGCTCAACCACTTAAACCCTATACTTCTCTGACTGGGGGGTCCCCCAGCGCTCCTATAATTGGTCCTGTCCCTTTTCACTCTATACACCCAATTTTTTCACTGAAAATAGTCGATAAATAGACACTACTTTTGCCAAATGTTGGCCTATCTTTGCCAAATGTTCAATGCCATGGCCAGACTAGGAACAGTATAGGGTTCAGATGGTTCAGTCAGTGGGAGGTTTTATGGCAATATCCAATATCTTTTCTTTCTGATGAGTGGCTTGACTCAATGCTCTCTCTTATCTCAATCCATTTAGATTTTGTGAGCTCATATTTTATGTTTGCAATGCAGTAGAGTTGCAGTCGGGCCCTGCATGCCAACACTTTGGTCATTGGAGAAAGAGCAGACTTTGTAATGAAAATGAGGCATTTGAAAGTAAAGGCGTGTGAATTGTGATTGAATCAATATTGATCATAACTCAAGGCATGTCACGGGGCGGGGGCATTCGAACATGGGGCTAAATACGTTTTTCTTTTTAGTTTTTTTTACAATTTGTATGGCGATAATTTTTTCCCCCATCATTTACTATAGTCCTACTAGACCCCAGATAATTACATTTGGCCACAACAGATCACATAATCTATACTGAATGTGAAGGGAGGTACTAGGGGGTGCCATACTGTGTGTCGTAGGCTCAATATGTCACCTCTATTTGTTTAAATCGACGGGACAAGCATATTCATGAACATTACAACCAAACACAACGTGAAAACACCATAGGATTAGCAAAGATGCTACTGTACATTTCATCTGCAGTCCCCACACAAAACATAAAAAAACATAACAGACAGGCAGTGAAGCACACTAACGGTACATTACGAGACAAAGCATAAAAACATGCAGTGTACAAGAAGTACAAGGTAAAAGGTGCATCTATGTAGTTTAGCAGCGTTTTTAAAGGGCATTACAGAATTGTAAGTAAAGTAACTTGTGCGTAACGTGCATCATTGCTTTCAAATAGGATATGCTGTCAAGGTGCACTACTAGACTATATTAGACTATACATCAGGGGTGTCCAAACGTTTTTTCAAAGGGGACCATAATATTAGAACATATTAAAACACCCAAGGGCCAACTAACATTACCAAATATAACCAGAAGTGCAAGGTAAAAAATTAAATAAATTAGCCATTATTTGACCCCTTCAGAATGAGACAACAAAGAACCCTGACAAATTATACTCTGGGAAATGCCCAGGTGAATAAAACACTTCAATGTAAAAATGATGACTAAACCTGTGACCATGTATAGTAGGCTATATGGGCACAGGTTTGGTCACCAGCTAGGCTACCATCCCATTTCAGTATACTGTATTAGTCTATTCCGATCTTTACGCTTTGTTGTATTATTTCACCTATGCAAGCCCTCCCATATGCACTACTACATATTTGACCCGGGTGATGGCGCCGGCAGTGGACCCTACTGAACCCTGTGCACTGGAGTCGGCTGCTTAAAATCAGCAATGAAGAGGTGGGGCTTGGCGGACGAGCCTGAGCAATCTGCCGAGCACATAATTAACACCTGCCCCCTGTACAGACCTCCTTCGGAGGCCAGCCTCTTCCACGTGGGACCAGAGACAAGGGTGTGGCTACTCGATACTGAGTTGGACATTTGAGGATGATACACGAAAGAAGAAGAAGAATACCCATGAAAGAAAGAAACATGGCAGCGGTGGCCGAACGGTTTGCGGAGCGGTCTTGATACCGGAAGGTCGCCAGTTCGTTAAAATTACCACCGCTGAAGTGCCCTTGAGCAAGGCATTGAACCACTACCATGAAATGTTCTATGAGCAGGGCCTGGCTGTAAACAAGTATCTGATGCTTAGTCCAGTTACCCTGGGTAAATATAGTAACTTTGCTTTGCTTTTAGCCATTTATATGTTAGAAGGGTAGGCACAATAAGCTTAGGCTTCAGCCTACACCTTTTTGGTCAATTAATGTTTATTCTGCAAAAAACAAAGCAGGCACTGTATTAATCTGTTTTTAATGACCAAAATAAATAAACTGAAACTGAACTGAACTTTCTTTTTTATCTGATGGCAACAGTGTCTGCTAGTGTAAACTGCTGGGGTTTTGCAAATTACATTCAAGGGCTGGCATGTCCCAAACACCAACTAATAGCTGATTAATTGATTAAAAAGACAATTTATGGTAGGAAATAAAAAACCCTGAAACAGTCCTCTTTGTCCTTCCTCTGACACCTGAGATTAGCATTCATGAATTGTTATGCAATAATGTCCACACACGCAATTAGGATCAATTATTGCCAATGAGAAAATGTTAATTGCCATGAGTGGACAACAAACATTCAGTTTGCTTCAGCTGAGCAGAACTCATTTAGATTCCCCCCCCCCCCCCCCCCTCCCTCTCTCTCTCTCTCTCTCTCTCTCTCTCTCTCTCTCTCTCTCTCTCTCTCTCTCTCTCTCTCTCTCTCTCACACCCTCTTGCTTTAAGAAAAAAGGAGCTTGAGGAAGCATCATGCGTCTACAACAGTGAAAAATGAATGTGGGTTTTGACACAGTAAACATGTGGAGTTGCACTTTTGGGGAATTGCGTGATTTATCAACAACAGACGAGAGCTGGAGGGATTCCCTGAAGAGAGAAATAAATGGAGAGAGACAGAGACAGACACACAGAGAGAGAGAGAGAGAGAGAGAGAGAGAGAGAGAGAGAGAGAGAGAGAGAGACTCAGAGCTACAGGGAAAATGGAGGAATTAAGGGAACAGAGTCAAATAGGTTTGAAAGAACGACACAAATGTAACAGAACAGAGACAGTGGGTGAGAGAGAGAGAGAGAGAGAGAGAGAGAGAGAGAGAGAGAGAGAGAGAGAGAGAGAGAGAGAGAGACGGAATGTTTTGCTGTCCACACCCCCGTTCCCCTTTAAGTGCAAACTCTGCAATCCCATGAGCGCGCGCACACACACACACACACACACACACACACACACACACACACACACACATACACACACACACACACACACACACACACACACACACACACACACACACACACACACACACACACACACACACACACACACACACACACACACATACGCACCCCTTCTTATGTAAAGTCATGTTCTATTTTAATGTTGGCGTCTCTGACTAATGATGATCTTGCTGCTTATGGGTAAAGTAAGTCACTTTGTTTTTTGTTCTCTTCATGGTCACATTAACCTACACACCCATGGATATTAGGCCTACTGCATTCACCTACACACCCACAACATGGATATTAGGCCTACTGCATTCACCACACACCCACAACATGGATATTAGGCCTACTGCATTCACCTACACACCCACAACATGGATATTAGGCCTACTGCATTCACCTACACACCCACAGCATGGATATTAGGCCTACTGCATTCACCTACACACCCACAGCATGGATATTAGGCCTACTGCATTCACCTACACACCCACAGCATGGATATTAGGCCTACTGCATTCACCTACACACCCACAGCATGGATATTAGGCCTACTGCATTCACCTACGCACCCACAACATGGATATTAATCTACACACCCACAACATGGATATTAGGCCTACTGCATTCACCTACACACCCACAACATGGATATTAGGCCTACTGCATTCACCTACACACCTACAGCATGGATATTAGGCCTACTGCAATCACCTACACACCCACAACATGGATATTAGGCCTACTGCAATCACCTACACACCCACAACATGGATATTAGGCCTACTGCATTCACCTACACACCCACAACATGGATATTCACCTACACACCCACAACATGGATATTAGGCCAACTGCATTCACCTACACACCCACAACATGGATATTAGGCCTACTGCATTCACCTACACACCCACAGCATGGATATTAGGCCTACTGCAATCACCTACACACCCACAACATGGATATTAATCTACACACCCACAACATGGATATTAGGCCTACTGCATTCACCTACACACCCACAACATGGATATTAGGCCTACTGCATTCACCTACACACCCACAGCATGGATATTAGGCCTACTGCAATCACCTACACACCCACAACATGGATATTAGGCCTACTGCATTCACCTACACACCCACAACATAGATATTAGGCCTACTGCAATCACCTACACACCCACAACATGGATATTAGGCCTACTGCATTCACCTACACACCCACAACATAGATATTAGGCCTACTGCAATCACCTACACACCCACAACATGGATATTAGGCCTACTGCATTCACCTACACACCCACAACATGGATATTAGGCCTACTGCATTCACCTACACACCCACAGCATGGATATTAGGCCTACTGCATTCACCTACACACCCACAACATGGATATTAGGCCTACTGCATTCACCTACACACCCACAACATGGATATTAGGCCTACTGAATTCACCTACACACCCACAACATGGATATTAGGCCTACTGCATTCACCTACACACCCACAACATGGATATTAACCTACACACCCACAACATGGATATTAACCTACACACCCACAACATGGATATTAACCTACACACCCACAACATGGATATTAACCTACACACCCATGGATATTAGGTCTACTGCATTCACCTACACACCCACAACATGGATATTAGGCCTACTGCATTCACCTACACACCCACAACATGGATATTAGGCCTACAGCATTCACCTACACACCCACAACATGGATATTAGGCCTAATGCATTCACCTACACACCCACAACATGGATATTAGGCCTAATGCATTCACCTACACACCCACAACATGGATATTAACCTACACACCCACAACATGGATATTAACCTACACACCCACAACATGGATATTTTACTATGCATTCAACAAGTCCTCCAACTTGTCTTATTCTCCAACTAGGTCGGTGTAATTATACTGCACTGCAGTTCCTTAAGTCAAAGGGAACTCATTTTGCCTGTGCTTCCTTTCACCATTTTGTGAAATAAAAACAATCAACTGCAAGTAAAAAGGGCTATAGGCCTACCGTCTTATCTTAAATCCAGTTAAAACGTTGTACATTTCAGTAGCCTACTCTTAAATAAATAACCCTAAATTAATTTAAATGAGGTCAAGGAAGCCCTTGAAACCCCACTGCATTGTGGATAATCGCTCTTATTACAGTACACTATACCATACTTTTCATATCTGGTGTTTGACTAAGCACTTTTGCTGCGATCTTTAAGATATGGTACAAATCATAATCGTCTCTGTTGGGTGGAGACCTCATTATGTCCAAAATTATGAATTTTAAATATATTTTCATGGAAAATTAGGCTACAGCAAACAGATCCACGAGCTTCCAATGCTGTTGCAGAGCTGGAGTTAGAACATGGATCGAGATAAGAGATTTCTGCCTGACAGCAACATGCATGTCAAAGGTTTTAAACCCACTTCTTGATCAATATCCCTTCATGTACTAACATTATTCTCTCTCTCTCTCTCTCTCTCTCTCTCTCTCTCTCTCTCTCTCTCTCTCTCTCTCTCTCTCTGACTGATCATAAATGAGGCCCATAAAACAGAGTGTGTAATCAGACCACTCGGGCCAGATTGATGTCTCTCTTTAAAGCTAATGAATGAGCAGCAGCGGTACTGCTGGCCAGTGCTCAACAACAACCTCTCCCTCCCATGTCGTTTAAAAACACAGCTTCTTCACACCACAGGGGGCCGGCCGCGGCAGCCTAAATAACGGCCTGTTCATACTCCAGTTTTTCGATGATGAGGTGACCACCGAAATGGTGGTCACTATATATAGGGGTGTGGCAATATATCGATATTGCGATATATCGCACTATATAATCAAAATATCAAATCGTCCTCCCAATATCGTGATATTGATTAGTTAGCAGCCTAGTGGCTACCCATTGTTGTGAACAGACAAGTTGTGGACAAGTTGCAAAGTTGCAGTCAGTGTTTTACGGTTTGTAGGAGGCCAGATTAATATACTCATTGGTCCACACATATTTTGTACACAAAAAATCTTGTAAGATTTTGGAATAAACACCTAATTCCAGATTTTTCATGGTTCATTTTTCATTTTCAGTTACAGATATTTTGATATGTCGTTGATGAAATATCTTGCAATATATTGAATATCGCAATATTTATATCAAATAATGTTATCATTATCAAGGGCCAAATATCACCACGATTATCGTATCGATAGGTATACCCATATCGTCCCACCCCTAGTTCACCTCATCACCAAAACGGTGGTCACCTCATCATCGAAACAGTGGTCACCTCATCATCGAAACGGTGGTCACCTCATCATCGAAACGGTGGTCACCTCATCACCGAAACTGTGGTCACCTCATTATCGAAATGGTGGTCACCTCATTATCGAAACTGTGGTCACCTCATTATCGAAAAAACTATGTATAAAACTAGTATGAATAGGCCTTTAACTGACCACGTGAGAATAACCCCCATGCATGCTGTCCGGCAGAAACCTTGTACAGAATGTTCATATTTCAACTTTGTTATGTATTTTCTCGTAAAAAAAAACTATATGTAACTTTCCTATTCTACCCTCAAGGTTCAAGGTTGTACTTTATTGTTACATCTTGTGTGCAGTATATAAGAGTGAAACTAAGTTTTGTTTGGCTTCCTGTGCAGCAACATCAAACATCAATCACAGGCTAAGCACAGCAAACAAAGGGATAGAAGAAGGAGTGCAAGAAAGAGAAAACAACGAGTAAAAAAGGAGTAACATTATGTACAGTACATGTGCATGCTTCCCCTGTAGTAGCAAAGTTATAGGTAAAGCTTACAGCAAAAGAAATGTTTAGAAAGGTGCAATTTGTTCCATATATACAACAAATTTAGTTTAGAAAGGTGCAGTTCGAGCATAATAGTGTGAGAGGAGGGTGAAGGTGTGTGTGTGTGTGTGTGTGTGTGTGTGTGTGTGTGTGTGTGTGTGTGTGTGTGTGTGTGTGTGTGTGTGTGTGTGTGTGTGTGTGTGTGTGTGTGTGTGTGTGTGTGTGTGTGTGTGTCTTCCTAAAATGTTAGGAAGGGACTAGTGGACAAGAGATCCAGTATAAGTCATTTTACACTTGGTTGCATGCTGAAAATATCCGATCTACAATCTCACAACGCGTCGCAGCACGACGCGTTGTGAGCTTGTAGATCGGCTCTTTTTAGCAAGTGTAAAAACAGTCATTGCAACGGCATCAAGGCCTGCCAAAACACATTTCAGTCGACTAAATCAACTGTAGATTTAGTCGACTAAAACTAGACTAACACTAAGACATTCCAGGTGACTAAAATGTGACTAAAACTAAATGAAAACTATTCAAGAGACTAACGACTAAAACTAAAACTAAAATTTGCTGCCAAAAACAACACTGCTGAAGTGAAGCGGCAGGTTACTAAATGTTAAACTAGAATGTAGAATGAGATCAGTGTATGTGGGCTCTTCTCCTAGCGGCAATATTCTAGCTGCAGCCGCTCAAGGGACACTGCAGCCTCTCGTCACAGATCTGACATCCATTGTGAAGGTATAAAGCATGAGAAGCTTCATTTGAATTGCTGATGAGTTCTCCGGGCTCGTTCCCGTCACAAGCCAAGGTCAAGCTGCTCCAAGGTGATCAAAAGACAACATCATTTAACTAGGGATGTCCCGATCGATTCGATGATATGGATATAATATTGATACTAGGGATGTTTTTTGGCTCCCAATCCGATCATTTAACGTGATCGGCCCCGATTTCCGATCACCCGATCCGATCGGGACAACCCTATTTTTAACCCGTTTAGACCCGAGGATGCATCCGTGTCACCTTATTATAGCTTTTAACCACTTTAACCCTTATTTTTTTAAACTATAGCTTTTGAAAAACAGCAGATCTACAAGCTCAGCTACTGTCTGTATTTCTGTGGCAGAACAAGAGCATGTGCATTGATGTGATTAAATGTCATCTAACATGCACATGCATGTGAGAAAGCACATGCAGTCAGTTTACAACTTTGCATCACACCACTTGCCACTTCTTTTTTTTTTTTTTTTTTTTTGTCTATAAGTTTTATCCAACGATTTTTGTAACCCATTTTTCACCTGTGTCAATTATCTATTGTGATCTTGGGCTCTACACACCCTCAGCCAACCTGGGGAGAGCAACGGACTTGAACTCATGCTTTCTTCATGAGTGTCCAAGTTGCTCCTGTTTCCCTGGTTTCCCTGGTTGGATGTAGTGCGTGGAAGGAACACGTTATTCCAACCAGTTCCTTTCCCCTCCATCAGGCACCCCGGCTGGCCAGGGGAGGCAGTTTAGTGACCAGGATTACTGCATGTTTTTTGTGAGGGTACCTACCCTAGCGGAAACGGGGAGAACATGCAAACTCCACACAGAAAGTGCCAACCCCGCCTCGGGTATAGGCACTGATGACGCGGAGGAGAGGACACACCGCCAGCGCCCACAGCGTCCCGAGCGGGAATCGAACCCAGGACACCACTTCTTACTCCGTGCACAATTAACTATACTGGCTTCACGTGCAACACAAAAGACAACACTTCAAACCCGTCAAGTACATATTTGAGTTGCAATTACAAATATAATATCATGATATTCAATATATTGCAATATTGCGATATTCAATGTATTGCAAGAGATTTCACGATATCTGTAACTGGGGGGAAAAAAACCTAAATGGCAAAAACCTGGAATTATGTATTAATTCAAAATTCTTACAAGATTTTTTGGTGTCACAAACTGACCAATAAGTACATGAATCTCACCTCCTCCAAACAGTAAAACACTGACTGCAACTCGTCTTTCCATAACAATGGGTACTATACTATCTAGCTAATCAATATCACAATATTTGATATATTGCGATATTGCCGGGAGGCCGATGGAGGAAGTATCGCAATATATCGCAATATTGATAATGGCACACCCCTAAGTCCCACTCA
Organism: Electrona antarctica; assembly: GCF_951216825.1. Taxonomy (NCBI): domain Eukaryota; kingdom Metazoa; phylum Chordata; class Actinopteri; order Myctophiformes; family Myctophidae; genus Electrona; species Electrona antarctica. The sequence goes on from NC_136808.1 coordinate 24,540,309, forward strand.
TCAACAATGGATAAACGCTTGCCGCCAACAAAACAGTTGTGCAGGGAGAATACACACACATGCAGGGAGAATATCGAAGTATACATATTAGGTTTCTCATGACTACATACATTATTACACTCTCTCATTGCTGGACATCACTGAACCGTTTCTTAAAGGGGAATTTCTCCCTAAACCTTTTTTTACAAAATTAAGTTGATAATTATGTATATTGACAAAAAAAAAAAAAAAAGATATAGGGGAGCTGAAGCTGGGGCTGGAGCTGGAGATGCTGCTGGGGGGGTCTAACACCAGCTCACGTAGACCAGGAAGAGTGCAGTGTCAACAATGCATGGAGTGTTGCTGTCACATGCATCTAGAACAGATGTAAACAAAAAACAATATACATAATTATCAACTTACTTTTGTAAAAAAAGGTTTAGGGAGAAATTCCCCTTTAAGGTATATACCGCCAAACCACAATAGGACAAAGAGAGTCAAACTCGTTAGATTTTTTACCGACCCCCTTATGGCTCCAGCTGCAGCTATACAGTATAGAGGGCAGGGCCCACGGCAGACCTAAAGACAGCTGTTCTTTGCCTTTGGGCTGCTCTGAGACTGCAGTAACATACAGACATCTGCTGGGGAATGGTTGAGGGGTGGTGGTGGTGGTGGTGTTGGTGGGGGGGATGTTGTCATTTCCCCCTCTGAGGAGGGCAGCGGATTTGGGTCAAACTGACAGCTTCTTCCGATGACTGAGCCACGGGGCCTTGCCTTCACAAAGCTCCACGCTTTTTTTTGTTGTATGCCTTATAGCGCTCAAAGTTTGTGCTTGGGGAATATATTAGGCTGGTGACAAACGTAGGGGATTTAAAAGCTTGGGTGTTTTGTGCATAATATATCTGAAGAGCTATAGTCATTTATTTCCTGCTGGCCTCTTAATTCTTGTTGGAACACGCTCATGCAGTGTGTGTAATAGATTTTCATTTTGCATTCATTACCTTGTTTTGACCATAGCTTAAATGCGCCCGCGCAGTGTTAAATTTACACTCAGTGGATGTCACTTTTCCAGGCCAAGTAGCTTCTTCTCAACAACCCCCCCCCCCTCTCTCTCTCCTCACCCCTCCTTCTATCATGTCTCTTTCTACTCTACTACCGGTATCTAATAAATCACAACCCCCCCCCCCCCCCCCCCCCCAGGAGTCGGCTGATGGCTCGCACACAATGCCTCTGCTATCTGTGTAACTATCGGAGTGGGACCGCATCGTGACAGGAGGTGACAAGAGTCAGAGGGGAAACCCCCTTGACCTTTCCCCACTCGGAGACGCTGGGAGATCACAGAAGTCGATGGGCTTTAACACACTCCGATTCTCTTTTATAATTATACATCGAAAGTGGAGGGCCATATAAAATCCCTCTGGGTTTGCAGCCTTGCACACCAAACAATGAACAAAGCTGTATATAATTCAAAATAACCAAGAGTGTTGCACGTGTTTTTTCCCCTATCTGCTATAAAATAGCAGATCTCACAAGCTTGCAAAGTACGATACTGTCAGACTGTGGATTAAACACTTTTGACGGTTATGAGAATGTTTGACAAACATGACAATGTTAGCTTGGCTGTGGCCACACAGACATCAATGCCGATGTTTCAAAAGCCATACAGTGTAGGAAAAAAGTCATTTGCACCCCGCATAAGTGAAGAAAATTGTGCGGGACCGCCTCTCTCTCAAAAGCCATACAGTACCAGCAGATTTCTGAAAAGTTTCCACCTGGCTAGCACCAGAATGTTCAAGAAGTGCCTGCAGTCGCCAGGAGCGTCTTGATGACAGGTCACCACAGGGTTTTTTTCTGTGTCTAGAACTATATGACTGAATACTGTGGTTGTTCTATCTGCTGCCGGCCACTGCTACAGAGCTGACAATGAGGTTATATCTTCCCTTCTTCTCTGGAATCCTGCCTCAAAGCAGACCAGAGATAGAAAACTGCAGTCGTTCCCTGATGTCATCGCTATAGAGACACATGCATCAGTAAGCAGGAACTGGGGATGGCAATGAAGGACTGTAAAGTCTGGCGTGGCATTGTGAAATCCATGATCTCGTACGCGGTCGAAAAATGATGATGATGATCTGCTGCTGACCTCATTGAATTGATATATATTAAACCATGCAGCTATGTCCACATCTATTACATATGCTGCTATTTTAACTGCTATTTAAGGCGAGACATGGGTGAAATCATGATTTTTCTTATTTTTTTTTTTTTTTTGCTATTTTGCTTCCTAAACATGTTTTCTTTCAAACTAAAGCAAAATAAACATTCAAAACACAGATTTAGATGTTTATTTTAGTCGTTTATTTTAGCCAATGACAGCTCGTTTTGCTGGGTGAAAATCCACCCTCTCAATTTTCATGATTGGTTGTTGGTACAAAGGAAGTGACCATATTTGGATCAAACCACAGTCAGCTCGAGGTCCTGACCTTTCCAATGATATATGGCATTATATGTTGTTGCCAAGGTTTGGATGAGATATTTTGTCTCAAAATAGTGGCTTCAAATAAAACGTTTTGGAATTTTACAATACAATTCTTTAAAGGCCGTTTACTCAAAATTAGTTTTCCTCATACCTGGGACAAAGGATCTCCACTTCAGTTGCACTCACGTACACCAAACAGATGGGTTTGTTGATATATCATTCACAGCCTGATTTACATCACATTTTATACCTAAAAACATGGCGAAAATTGGGTTTTTTATGCCTGTTGACACTATTTTCTGATTTGTGGAGTGATAATTAGAGATATCCAAAATCCCTTCTGTAATTTTCTTTGTCTCTAATATGTCAACAAAATGACACAATCATTTTGAACCTGGCTTTATCCGATCTTCAGATTTATCGTCCCGAAATGTATGCAAATTAGCGCATATAATGCCTAATTTGCATATTTAAACATATAATTTCAGAAAACTTGTAATACAAAAGATCTTAGTTTTAATATAAGTAATCAACTGGAGAAGTTTCATTGTGATAGCTATTAGTTAACTTGTTTTCCCTATTCACCTTCCCCCCATCTGATCTGGATGTTTCCCTTCCTTGCTTGCTCTATCTCTACACCTTTCTTGAAACTGCAGTCATGGAACTTGTATGATAAAGACTTTCTCCCACTTTTTTTTTTTACACCTGTAAAACTGTGATAAAGTTTGAGTTGGGTTGGAGAATGATGGTTTTCTATGAAATTAACACAAAATAAAATTTTGTTCAATTTACAATTTAGGCAGTACAGTAAGCAGGAACAGCATAGTAATACATCAAATAGGCCTACATAGAAGAAATCCCCCTAAGAGTGAAATATCTATATAATGAAATTCTATGCATACATGTGTGTCTACATAAAATGCTATCTATAATTTACACAAGTTGATCCTTTGCATATACGTCTGTCGAGGCTAGGGCAAGTGCTACAGGCTAAGATGGAGTCTGAAGAGGTTTTCAGACTACGGCGGAAGATTGGGAGTGAGGCTGCAGTTCTGATTGCAATGGGAAGTGCATTCCATAGTTTTGGAGCCAGAAGGGAGAGGAGTTTCAAATTTAATGTCCGAAGATTGGATATAAACAATTATTAGTTTTTGGGCTATATGTGGGGTATGTTTGCAAATTTCTTTTGTTCCCCTCTGCTCCCAAAATGTTGGACAATACTGAGTCCCAAAAACAAAAACACAATTCTTATACAGTCCCTCATCCAGTGCATGAGCTCTCTGTCGATCAGACAGACAGCACTGACACTTCCAAGGCCTGACGTACAGCTCATCTTTTTGGGCTGGCCTTCAAAACCCAGATGGATGTAAAACACCTTGACGTCCCGGATGAACAAAATGTGCTACAGTATTATAAAGCCAATGATTGATCGATTTCTCTGTTATATATATCCCCCATTGTGTGTGTGTGTGTGTGTGTGTGTGTGTGTGTGTGTGTGTGTGTGTGTGTGTGTGTGTGTGTGTGTGTGTGTGTGTGTGTGTGTGTGTGTGTGTGTGTGTGTGTGTGTGTGTGTGTGTGTGTGTGTGTGTGTGTGTGTGTGTGTGTGTGTGTGTGTGTGTGTGTGTGTGTGTGTGTGTGTGTGTGTGTGTGTGTGTGTGTGTATGTGTGTGCGTACTGTGTGAAGGAGAGTGACATTATGTTCAAGTTCAAGGTATTTTATTATCGCAAGTTGTCACACATTGTCACATTGTTGCAATATAATATAATAAACAGCTTTGGCAACATTGTAGCAGTGGCATCTTTGACCAGAGCCAATCAACGCTGTGACAAAAAGTTAAAACACAATATCTTGCGTTTTTGCATGTGTGTGTGCGTGCGTGCGTGCGTGCACCAAGGAATGTGATGATTTGATTGGCTGAGCACAGCATGTGATGGTGTATGATGATAAGAACCGCCCCTCACTCAGTAGTCCTGGTCTCTATACTGCCTCCCCCTGGCCAGCCGGGGCGCCTGATGGAGGGCAAAGGAACTAGGTGGAATAACGTGTTCCTTCCACGCGCTACGTCCAGCCAGGGAAACTCCCACCTGTCAGGTGAAAAGAAGCCGCTTGGACTCCTCATGCATTGAAGGAAGCATGAGGTCAGTCCGTTGCTCTCCCCGGGTTGGATTACATTAGATAATTGACACTGGGTGAAAAACAAATGGGTTATATAATCATGGCATAACAATATATAAAAAAAGATTGCCCCTCACTTCGTGTGCAAATGCACATGAATGCAAAACAAGCCACATGTATATGCCACAAGCATATATAGCATATGTGGCCAGCAAAACGGAATACACTTGGCGTGTGAGCTAGCTGTGTGTGGCCACACACACACACACACACACACACACACACACACACACACACACACACACACACACACACACACACACACACACACACACACACACACACAGTCATGTGAGTGAACAGGGAGTGCATGCAGAAGAGGGGGCTGTGGGCACTCAGCCCTGGGGGGAGGGGGGGGGGACCCTCACCCACCCACAGTGCAAAGATTAACAGTATGTGGGAGATGCTGGTGCCAGTCTGCACCATCTGTCTCTCAGGAAGTCTCAGGGTCCACTTACACTGGGTGGTGGTGTGGTGAATCCCAGAGAACTCTCAGCTTGGTAATGAGCTTTGGGGGGGAACCGTGGTGTTGTTGGATGCTGAACGGTTGTATAAATTAACTGTATTCCCCACATGATGTGTTGTTGCTCAGTTCCGGTTGGAGACAGTGTTAATTTTTTTCAGAAGATTTTGGTTTAGTCTTAGTGTCTTTTGAATAACACACTGTTTCCGTTTAGTCATTTCGGCCATTTGAAAATTGCCAATCTACAAGCTTCACAATGCGTCGCGATGAGACGTATTGTGAGCTCGTAGATCAGCTATTTTGGAAAGATTTTTTTCTTACATTAAAAACTTGTGAAATGTGACATTCTGCACAATGAGTACTTTTCCTTGACTTTTCCTTGTAATGGAGTATGCTTTTACATTGCAGTATTGATACATTTGAGTACTTTTTTTCCACCACTGGCAATAAATAATCTGTATAAATAGTGGTCAGTAATTTGCCCCCTCTGCCCCCATTGACCTTTCCTTTGAAAGCAATTAATATTTCCCTTTTTTATTTTTTTAAATGACAATTCACAGTAATAGTCTTCATTTCCTGCTTCACTGCCCTTGGTGGTTTCACTCAATAACACAAATAATCGCCTCGCGTCCCTCTAAGCGACACCCTCGCCTAAAAAAAACGTACGGCATGTTAAAAGCAACAAAAAAAACTCTGGAGTGCATCGGTTGTATTGGTGCTGTGAGCAGTGGTTGAATGTGTCGAGCTGGAGAAGACACCGATATCAATCATATCACTGTTTTTTGGGGTTTTCTTCTTGAGTGACACCTTTGGGACACTTTCTTGAGAGCCTGATGTGTGAAACTTTCTGGAGAGCCATGATGCAGTGAGAAATGTGTGCAGTGTTGCAACACATCAAAAATCACTCAAACTGGAACTGTGTCCCCCCCAAAAAAAGCATCACGTTTTATCACTGACTTGCACCAAAACACGAATAACTGCACCCTGCACAAATGCACAAGGACTGATTGTCAGGATCTGCCTTCTGTGTGTTGTGTATGTTGTTCTTGAGACTTACTTTGAAGTAATGATATGGTGTTCTTGATTCTTATTTTGAAGTGCTTGCTTTGTGTTTCCTGTTTTCCTTTGTAGTTGGTTCCTGCCTTGTCTCACCTTCCCTGATTTTTGGTTCTTTGTTTCACCTGTCTTGTTTTCCCCCAGCCAATCCTGTTGTTGATTTGATTTGAGTTCACCTGTGTCCTGTTAATCTTGTGCCTATTTAAGCCCTGTGTTTGGTTGTGTTCTGTGTTGGATTATTGTATTGTCACCTGAGTTCCAAGTCTGTTTTATGTTTGCTAGTGTTGCGCTACTGCAGGTCTTTGTTTGAATAAATACTAAGATCCCGACTTCCTTGCATTTGGGTCCTGCTTGAAAACCACTCCTGACAGAATAATCCAACCAGATCGGACCCAGCGGGAAGAGTTTTAGTTTTTTATTCTTCAAGATGCCAGCAGTTTGGAGCAAGCCACTATGCCCAGGTCTGTCAGTGCTCACACCTGTGACACATGCCTGTACTCTGCCTTCTCTGACTCCTGCCCATGCCTTGCCCACCCAGGGGCTCCACGTTCCTCACCCTGAGCGTTATGGAGGTAATCCTGAGACATGTGACTCTTTCCTTGCCCAGTGTTGGGCAGTTTTTGAGGACCAGGCACCTGCCTTCTCCACTGAACATTCCCGCCTGGCTTATGTGAGATACATGCTCACAGGAGAGGCCCTATCCTGGGCTATTGATGCATGGGAGGAGGAACAAAGGTTTTGCTCCAGCTACTCCTCTTTCACAACAGAGCTGAGAAGAGTTTTTGGTTCTCCAGTGTCCAGTGTACCCGAGCCCGTGCTGCCCAGCACCACCGAGCCCGTGCTGCCCAGCGCCTCCGAGCCCGTGCTGCCCAGCACCACCGAGCCCGTGCTGCCCAGCGCCTCCGAGCCCGTGCTGCCCAGCGCCTCCGAGCCCGTGCTGCCCAGCGCCTCCGAGCCCGTGCTGCCCAGCACCACCGAGCCCGTGCTGCCCAGCGCCTCCGAGCCCGTGCTGCCCAGCACCACCGAGCCCGTGCTGCCCAGCGCTTCCGAGCCCGTGCTGCCCAGCGCCTCCGAGCCCGTGCTGCCCAGCGCCTCCGAGCCCGTGCTGCCCAGCACCACCGAGCCCGTGCTGCCCAGCGCCTCCGAGCCCGTGCTGCCCAGCGCCTCCGAGCCCGTGACCATGCTGCCCAGCGCCTCCGAGCCCGTAACCATGCTGCCCAGCGCCTCCGAGCCCGTGACCATGCTGCCCAGCGTCCCCGTGCTGCCCAGCGTCCCCGTGCTGCCCAGCGTCCCCGTGCTGCCCAGCGTCCCCGTGCTGCCCAGCGTCCCCTTGCTGCCCAGCGTCCCCTTGCTGCCCAGCGTCCCCGTGCTGCCCAGCGTCCCCGTGCTGCCCAGCGTCCCCGAGCTGCCCAGCGTCCCCGAGCTGCCCAGCGTTCCCGAGCTGCCCAGCGTCCCCGAGCTGCCCAGCGTCACTGTGTCCAGTGCCGCTGACACTCTGCAGCCTTGCACTTCGTTGGCCCTCCCTACACCTGCCTGTTCCGTGAAGTTCCCAGATCCTGTCTGTAATGACTCCGTACCCATCTACCCTGAGCCGACTCCAGCCCAAGACCCATTTGAGGGGTCTCGTTTGGTCGTGTTCAGGGGAATCCGTGGGACCTCCAGAAGGGGGCGTGAGCGTCATGGCTCCCGACACCGCCAACGCTCCCTGTTGCCCAGCGTCCTGGATGCTTCGCTGCCCAGCGCCTTGGAGTCCTTGCTACCCAGTGCCCAGTGTGTGTCACTGCCCAGTGTTCAAGAGGCTCCACTGCTGCCCAGCGCTACAGTGACTCTGCCCCCAGTTTTGCCTGAGATTGTGTTGGCTGGTCTTGCCAACATCCTGTCTGTCCCCGCCTGTAAGTCTGTGTCCTCGTCTGTCCCCACCAGTGTCCAGTCTGTGTCCTCGTCTGTCCCCGCCAGTGTCCAGTCTGTGTCCTCGTCTGTCCTCGTCTGTCCCCAGTCTGTGTCCTCGTCTGTCCCCGCCAGTGTCCAGTCTGTGTCCTCGTCTGTCCCCGCCTGTGTCCAGTCTGTGTCCTCGTCTGTCCACGCCTCTGTCCCGTCTGTGCCCTCGTCGGCTGCCCCCGCCTGTGTTCCACATGTTTACCCGATCGTCGCCATCACCAACGCCGTGCCTGTATCCCCATCAACTTTCCTCGCCGATGCTCTGCCAGCGGACTATGCCGACGCCCGGCCAGACATCCTGTTGGCTGTCTCTGCTGACAGTCTGCCAGGAACCCTGTCCCTTTACCCTGCTGACACCCCCGTTGAACATTCTGAACTGCCTCTGGTTGTTGCTGTTGAACCAAACCCAGTTTCCCCACAGTCACCAGACCCTTGTTCTGCCATTTCAGTGTCCCCACAGCCACCAGACCCTTGTTCGACCCTCTCAGTGTCCCCCGAGCCACGAGACCCTTGCTCTGTCCTCCCAGTGTCCCCACTGACACCGGAACCCTGTTCTGTGCTTCCAGTGTCCCCTCAGCCACCAGACTCCTGTTCTGTCCTCCCAGTGTTTCCCAGGCCATGTGAGGCCTGTTGTGTTCTCCCAGTACCCCTTCAACCACCTGACCAATTTTCTTCTCTCCCTATGCCCCTGTCTCAGTGTCCGCTACCCCAGTCCCTGTCTCCATGTCCTCCTGAGCCATTATGTCCCAGCCCTTTTCAGCCTTTTTGCCCTAGACCCAGCACAGCCTATAGTCCCATTTCTAGCCCTGTCCCTGGCCACCTTTCTTCCCCAGTTTTGCAGCCTTTCTCCCCTGTATCCCAGTATGCCAGCCCCATTGTTCCCCAAGCTACCTCCTCTTCCCAGCCTCCTCTGTTCCGTTCTGGAATGTCCTGCCCTTTGATGGAGGGTTCGCTTGGTCTGCCTACTGCTCTCCCTTTCTGTTTGTCTGCCTGTCTCCCTCTCTGTGTGTCTGCTAGTTTGTCTGCTAGTCTTTTAGTCCGTCTGTCTAACCCCCAGTCCTCCTGTCTACCCTCTGACTTTCGTTCCCGCCTGATGTTGTGTGAGATCACCTGTTTGTCCGCTTGCCTGCCTGTGTGTCAGTTAATCTGTTTGTCTGTTGGTTTGTCTGAGTTGATGCCTGTCTGCTTGTCTATGTGCCTATCTGCATGTCTGTCTGTGTGTTTGCCCACTTGATTCCTACTCGGTCTTGTCTCTTTTCTGCCCGTTTCTCGTCACCTTTTCCTTGCCAGTGTCCTCTGTCCTTCTCTCTGTTCTGTATTGGTCAGTCATCCCCAGCCCCTCTCCACCCTGCCCTAGTCCCCAGCCCCTGGCTCTTTGCTCTAGTCCAGTTCTATTTCCGCCCTGCCCCCTCTGTCTTGCCCTGTCCCTCCAGTTTAGTCCCTCCCTCAGTGCAGTGCCCTGGTCCCTATGCCGGACCACCTCCCGTTTGTTGTTTTTTGGGGCGTCTGGGGATCCGCCCCTTTGATGGGGGGTATTGTCAGGATCTGCCTTCTGTGTGTTGTGTATGTTGTTCTTGAGACTTACTTTGAAGTAATGATATGGTGTTCTTGATTCTTATTTTGAAGTGCTTGCTTTGTGTTTCCTGTTTTCCTTTGTAGTTGGTTCCTGCCTTGTCTCACCTTCCCTGATTTTTGGTTCTTTGTTTCACCTGTCTTGTTTTCCCCCAGCCAATCCTGTTGTTGATTTGATTTGAGTTCACCTGTGTCCTGTTAATCTTGTGCCTATTTAAGCCCTGTGTTTGGTTGTGTTCTGTGTTGGATTATTGTATTGTCACCTGAGTTCCAAGTCTGTTTTATGTTTGCTAGTGTTGCGCTACTGCAGGTCTTTGTTTGAATAAATACTAAGATCCCGACTTCCTTGCATTTGGGTCCTGCTTGAAAACCACTCCTGACACTGATGACCTGCCCCTTTCAGCAACCAAGGACGCAAACGGCTGTTCCCTAATATACGCCAGTGGTTCCCAAACCTTTTTTTTACCCCCATGAGTGACCCAAAAGAGAGATTAGATGTTTGCCCCGGGACCCAAACTATAGTGAAAATATTTCCACTATACTTCTTAAACATTCATTTTCTTTGATTTCTTCATGAAATTATGCTGAAAACATAATTGGATTTTGTTTGTAATTCATGAAAAAGAAAATGCTTTTTTTTTTTAATGTTTTGAAACAATATTAACAACAAAATGTAGGAAACCAAAATTAAAGGGACCCATAACAATGTGTCCGCGACCCACAAATGGGTCCCGACCCACTGTTTGAGAAGCAGTGCCCTACACTATTTTCAGTGGTGGAAAAAGTACTCAATTGTTTTACTTAAGTAAAAGTACCAGTACTGCAATTTAGAACTACTTCGTTACAAGTAATGGAATTGAAAATGTACTTGAGTAAAAGTACAATAGTATCGGCATAAAATGTACTTACAGTACTAGAAGTAAAAGTACTCATTGTCCAGAATGTGCCACTTCACAAGTTCAAAATGTGTACAAAATCTATTGAAAATAGCAGATCTACAAGCTCACAATGCGTCGCAACGCATTAGAAGTAAAAGTACTGGAAATTGGAAATACTCAAGTAAAGTACAAATACCTCAAAGTTGTACTTAAGTACAGCACTTAAGTAAAAGTACTTAGTTACTTTCCACCACTGACTATTTTGCATAGATCTGTTCCCCAGCCTCCCCGTTCCATTGCCATTTTGGCATTTGAATGCAAATTACAGAGCGTGTTTGTGCATGTTTGTCTATGGTGCTGTGACATTGGGGGGTTTTGTTAAGTATTCGTTCACGAAATACTTCACTCTATGGGATGTTTCCCTTGCGGAGCAAAAGGGCAGAAACTTCATTAATATACTCCCGCAGTACATATTAATCCATGTATGTACTGCGGGTTTAAGACTGATGACGTCAGACGCCCTGCTTCTCGAAGCATGTAGTGAGCGCCTACGTCATGCGTCTTTATTCGCTTTCCTTCTGCCGAGCTGTTAGGACAGGCTTCTGTTTTTGAGTCAAGTGTTTTGGGCGATTTATACCTTGAAAACCGGACAAGAGTTACAAACTCGAGTACCGTAAGGTTCCCTAATACCTAGACTTTCTTCCGACAGAAACTTTTCACGAAAAACTCTGCAGAAACAAAGCTCTACGGTCTGAGTAAGTTCTAGCTAGAACAATTTTAAAAAGACCGCCTTTTCTGACAAAGGCTAGTGCTAGCTACAGCGTAGCACCGCGCTAGCGGTTAGCTTAGCAAAGCTCTACCCTTTTTTCTCGCTAGCTTCTCGTTTCGGGGCTAGGACGCCCGCTACCTTTGGCTTAGCTTTTCTCTCCACGAAGGATCTATCCTTTTAGTTAGCTAGCTCGTTCGGGGGCTACGAAGCCTCTTACTCGCTAGCTAGCTCCTGCTTAGCACCGCAGCCGCGGTTTGTTAACGAGGGTTCCTCCTTCAACGTTAGCTAGCTAGTTTCACGCGGCTAAGAAGCCCTTTCACTAGCCTAGTTTTCACCTTTAGCTACGCGGCCGAGAAGCCCTTAGCAAGTTAGCTTTCTCCACGTTAGCGGACACCGACGCCCTTTCACAAAGTCAGCTAACTCCTGGACCCCTTCACGACGGAAGACTACCAGCATGTATTCCCCGTCGAAGGAGTCCGCCGCCGCCGCGAGACGCCGCCGCAGAGGCATTGTTCTACGACCCCAGAAGAGATGCGCTGTGGCGGGATGCGGCAACACGATGTCGGGCACCGACAATCACCAGGTATGTCTGTACTGCCTCGGCGTACAGCATGCCCGCGACGCCCTGGATACCGAGGACTTATCCCATTGCCCTAAATGTGGAACAATGGACGTAAGGTACCTGAGAGGAAGACTGAGGCGCGTCGAGGAATTCTACAAGAAGTACGAATTCAAAGACGGCCATGCTCCGGAATCCTACGAGGACCCCGGGCTCGATGACTATGCCCAGGAACCTCCACGGGCCAGACCGAGGCAAAGGCTGGACTACAGTCCGGTTGCACGTAGCACCCCAGCTTTGCCGCGCACAGGAGACGCTCGATCCAGAGGCCCCGCTCAAGCGCGGCCTATACCGGCTCCTCGTAGCCGCGCTACAGCCACGGTCTCCTCCCAGGCAGCTGCAGACAGGGCCGACGAGGCCCGCTACGAAGCTTGTGGAGCCAGACCAAAAGCGGCGCCAAGAACGTCTACCATTGCTCGCCCTCTCATTCCTCGTCAGGTAAGCACCGAGGCTCGACACCCAGTAGCTGGGCCTCGCCACGAGATCCCAGTTATTGTGGAAGGGCGCTCCGCCAGGCCGATAGCGAAGCCCCGTCTTCGCACCGCGGCCTCCACTACCATGGCAGCCCGCCTAGACCCCTCTCCACCACGCAGCACAGGTCCTGTGCAGGACTGGGCTGGTCTTGAAGAGGGGGAAATCGACTATGACGAACTCCCCTCCCCCCAGGAGAGGAACTACGATGAGTATGATGTCATAGACGAGGGCTACTACCGCGAGGACGGGCGAGAGCAGGACTACTCGGAGGAGGAAGACGAGTATGTCTATCGTCGCCAGTTCCAGGACGGTGAGGACTTCGAGATGGAGGAATTTCCTCCCCTCGTCGTCAAACAAGTGGTCGAGGCAGTACACCCACCACCTCAGCCCCTCGCTGATCTCCCCAAGGATTCTTCTACCTTGATGGAGATTTACAAGAGGGCTGCGATCCGCTGTAACCACTCCTGGGAGGAGGTCGCTAGCGAAATGGTGCTGTTTGAGGGACGCTCTGAAGACAACCTCCCCCCTCCTGCACCAAGAAAGCAAGCCATTCCTCAGGCCAAAGGCTTCGTGGACACCATGACCAAAGCCTGGATTAACCCCATGGCCAAGACAGAGGCTATGCACCGCCGTGGCAAGGGGACAGCCACTGAAATGAAGGGCATGGACAAGCTGAACCTGCTCAACATGCCTCCCATGGACAGAGCCATGGCCTCTTATCTGGCCAACCCCCAAGCCCCCACTGTGATCCCACAGGACAAGGAGCCAGTCTTCTCCAATGCAGCCGACAAGGAAGGGTCAAAGGTCAACAAGTGGCTGTATGACCATATGACCTTCGTCGCCAGGGGACTCAACGCGGGGTCTCTCCTCCATGGGTCCATGAAGGCTCTCCTCTTGACGATGGGCAACATATCTACCCCAGAGAACCTGGCTGAGATGCGCCGCCTGGTACACGAGCAGGCCCAGCTCCAGTACAACATCACCAAGCACACTGGAGCGGCTCTGGCGTCCTGCATCCTTCTGGAGCGGATGAGGTGGGTGAACCTCGCCCCTCTCCCAGATTCCGTCAAGAAGGACATGGTGGGGAAGAACATATCACACGAGAGCCTGTTCCATGGGGTTCTCGAGGATATGTCAGTCTCCATCCAGAAGGCGGAGACGTCAAACAAAACCATGAAGGCCCTCCAGCCACTGGCTGTCAAGAACCCAGTCGGCCGCCCCAAGGCCAAGCGTCCCCCATGGAAGCCCAAGGCGGACGGAAAGGGCCCACCCAGGCCCCCGAGGGACTACTCCGACGACAGGCAGCGTCCACCACAGGGTCCACGCCCCGACCGCCGCCGCTCCCCTCCGCCCTACAAGCCCAGAGGAGGAGGGCCCAGAGGACGAGGAGCCGGGAAACGGAAGTGACCCGCATGGCGGGTCCCTGAGGGGGGTCAGAGCCTCACCCCCCCATTTTCTCCCACAGAGTTCAAGGCCGGAGGGAGTGGTCACGGACCTCACCTCCGAGCCGGCGTCGAAGCGCTTGAGGACGTGTGTACAAACTGCCATGGGCAGCAATGTACACACGTACCAAAATGTTGTTATGTGCAATTCACGTGCAAGTGTTCAAAATGTTTTTCTTACATTAAAGATTCAAAAAACAAAAAAAACACAAAAAACAACAAAACGAACTCTGAAGGGCATATGCCCACCTATGGGAGAAATAACCCATTCTGCATCAGCACAGGCTGGTGCAGTCCAGGACCGTCACGCCAAATTTTCTCTTCACTACCAGAAGAAACCACTAGAGGGAGACATTCCACACAAGGTGAGTCTTCCCCTAGGCAAACCGTTTCAACATGCCCACAAGCCACAAGAAGACGTCACCAAACAGGCGGGCCTCCCCCCACACACGGGGAACCCCCTGTCACGTCATCTGTTGAAATGGCGGGAGTGCGGGGCATCCTCATGGATCATGCGCACTATAGCGACCGGATACAGGCTCCAATTCGCGTCGAAACCGCCCACTTTCGAGAGAATCTTATTCTCGCAAGCGAGTGGACAGGAAGCAGGCATTCTGCGGGAGGAGATCACATCCCTCCTGCAAAAAGGTGCCATCATGGAGGTTTTTCACAAGCAGGAAATGAACGGATTTTATTCCCGCTATTTCCTGGTGAAAAAGAAAGGCGGCGGGCTGAGACCTATTTTAGATCTCAGAGCCCTCAACCGCTATCTGAAAACCTTCCGCTTCAAAATGTTGACACCACCAGTCCTACTGCGATCTATCCGCAAAGGGGACTGGTTTACATCAATAGACCTACAGGACGCTTATTTTCACGTTCCAATATACCCACCGCACAGAAAATTTCTGCGCTTCGGGTTCGAGGGGAGAGTGTACGAGTACACGGTCCTCCCCTTCGGAATGTCACTGAGTCCGAGAGTCTTTGTAAAATGTACAGCAGCGGCTATCGCCCCACTGCGACAACAGGGCCTTCGTCTAGCAACATACATAGACGATTGGATCCTATCTGCGGACTCTCAACAAGAGGCGCTGTCACACACACACGTAGTGCTCAGCCACCTCCGCTCTCTCGGGTTTCTAATCAACTACGAGAAGAGCATGTTAACGCCGACGCAGTCAATAGACTTCATCGGTATAACCCTGGACTCCGCCTCTTACAGAGCTCGTCTGAGTCAAGAGAGAATAGACGCAATGCTACAAACTGCGACATCATTCAAGAAGGGACGCTCGATTCCCTTCCATGTATGTCTCAGGATGGCGGGGCTTATGGCTTCTTCAATCCATTTAATCCGCCTGGCCAGGTTACACATGAGACCATTCCAGCAATGGATGAACTCTCTGCGTGTACCTATGTACCGTCGCCACCAACGGGTAGAAGTGACATCACACTGCATACTAGCCCTGAAATGGTGGACAGACAGACGGATCCTTTCAGAAGGCGTCCCCATGGGGAGACCTCTGATCAGGAAAGTGGTCACCACAGACGCAAGCATGACCGGCTGGGGAGCCACGCTAGAGGGTGCCACGACCAGGGGGGTGTGGTCGGAGCGCTTACGCTCCTCCCACATCAACTATTTGGAACTGATGGCGGTTTTCCTCGCACTGAGGCAATTCGAACCGCTCATACAGGGCTGCCACGTGCTGGTGAGGACAGACAACACAACGACGATGTGTTACATAAACAAACAAGGCGGTCTCAGGTCCCCCCCTCTTCATCAGTTAGCTCGAGAGCTCATTCTATGGAGCGACTCTCGGCTGCTGTCCATCACAGCATGTCATGTCCCCGGTATTCTGAACACAGGAGCAGACCTGTTGTCCAGAGGACCTCTCCGCTACTCAGACTGGTCTCTACACCCACAGGTAGTCACACAGATCTGGAGCAAGTACGGGACACCCAAAGTGGATCTGTTCGCCACAGAAGGGAACACGAAGTGTCCTCTCTTCTTCTCGATAGAGGGGCCATCGACGCTGGGACTGGACGCCCTGTCACACCGATGGCCCAGAGACCTACTCTATGCATTTCCCCCACTGACCCTCATTCCTCCCACTCTGGACAGGGTGAGGATTCAGGGCCTGACAATGCTCCTAGTAGCCCCAGCCTGGGGGGTCTGGAGGTCGGAAATAACTCACCTCCTCTACGACCAACCGTGGCGACTCCCTCTACGAGTGGATCTTCTCACTCAAGCAGGTCGGGAGATCTTCCACCCTCGCCCAGGGGACCTAGACCTATGGGTCTGGCCCGTGAGAGGGTGATGTTGTCTGACGTAGGTCTCCCTCCGAATGTCATAGACACAATTCAGAGGGCAAGGGCTCAGTCAACAAGGGCCCGCTACGACACGGCCTGGCGCGTCTTCGAGCAGTGGTGCTCAACACGGCCTACCCAGGTGGTCCCCTACCAGGCGTCAGTAGTGGACATTTTGACTTTCCTACAGGAATTCCTAGACAGGGGTCTAGGCCTCTCCTCAGTCAAAAACAACCTGGCAGCAATCTCAGTCTGCCATGTGGGGTTTGATAACGAGACGGTATGGAAACACCCTCTCGTTAGGCAGTTCGTTAAAGGCGTACGAAGGGAACACAGGGTCAACAGATCCCTGGTCCCCTCCTGGGATCTAACGCTGGTCCTGAAGGCTTTAACCATGGACCCCTTCGAACCACTGTCGACAGTTAGTTTGAAGAACCTGACACTGAAGGTAGCCCTCCTAGTTGCCTTGACAACTGCTAAAAGGGTCAGTGACCTACACGCCCTCTCGACCTCGCCAGAGTGCATGAGGTTTGATGACAGGTCAACCAAGGTCACCATCAAACCTAACCCAGCCTTTATCCCCAAGAACGCTCTCTCTGTGTGCGTTCCAGTGGACTTACAGGCTTTCCACCCCCCTCCTTTTGCTTCAGATGAAGACAGGAGGCTAAACTGTCTCTGTCCAGTAAGAGCTTTACGCACATACGTGGACAGGACGGTTCCCTTTAGGATAGGGAACCAACTATTTGTATCCTGGGGTACCAGGACCAAAGGAAAGCCTGTCACAACGGTTAGTATCTCCAACTGGATAGTGCAAGCCATCCGCCTGGCTTATACTAGTCAGGGAGTGGAGCCCCCACAAGCGCTGAGGGCTCACTCCACAAGAGGCATGGCAGCATCCTGGGCACTCTGTAAGGGTGTCCCAATCCAAGAGGTCTGCACCGCTGCGAGCTGGTCCTCTCCCTCAACATTTGCCACATACTATAACCTAGACGTGGCAGCGCCCTCGGTGGCGCACGCAGTGTTGGGGGCTGCCGCACCATAATGGACCTATTAGGCCATTAAACCATGTGTAATCACATGAGTCTAGATGCCCTGGCCTATAATGGACCTATAAGGCCATTAAACCATGTGTAATCACATGAGTCTAGATGCCCTGGACATACCAGGCCTGCCAATAAGCATCTACCCCGGGAATGTATATCAGCCCGAAGCTGCTGCCATTCTCCACTGGGACCGGGCGACCAACCAGAGGTTGTCCAGCCCTCATTAGGTTGCCATATAACCCGGAACACACTTGACTAAGTTCAAGACACGGGAGTTCATAAGGTCCCATAGAGTGAAGTATTTCGTGAACGAATACTTAACAAAACGAAGAGGTTTCTTTAGAAACCAAGGTTTTGTAAGTAGAGTGAGCGAAATACTTCACTCGAAACACCCTTCTGTCTTGGCCCGGCAGAAGGAAAGTGTTCGAATAAAGACGCATGACGTAGGCGCTCACTACATGCTTCGAGAAGCAGGGCGTCTGACGTCATCAGTCTTAAACCCGCAGTACATACATGGATTAATATGTACTGCGGGAGTATATTAATGAAGTTTCTGCCCTTTTGCTCCGCAAGGGAAACATCCCATAGAGTGAAGTATTTCGCTCACTCTACTTACAAAACCTTGGTTTCTAAAGAAACCTCTTCGTTATACAGGCTCGAATATTCACTACACGGTGTAATTTCTATCTATCTTTGGAAAAGAAATACAGATAGATATTGCAATTTTAATGCAATTAGGTGCATGCATGTGGTCTATTGGGCAGTCATACTGTACTGTAGGCTCTAACATTCTCTATCCATCTTTGGAGAAAAAAATAGAGAGATATATGTTGCAATTTTAATGCAATTAGAGGCAATTGAAATGCAATGCAATAATTAGCTTATTGCACATTATGTATAATTCATCACAGTAGTAGTGTATAGGGCAGTGGTTCCCAAACAGTGGGTCGGGACCCTTTTTTTTGTTTCCTACAGTATATACACTATGTTTTTCATTATTATTTTTTCAAAACATTTACACAAAACATGACCGAAAAAAAGCAATGTTTTGTTATGGGTTGATAACAAAAGTCAATGCTTTTTTTACTCCAGTAATTTCAGCAAGAAATAAAAGAAAAAAATCTAAGAAATTCCAAAAACAAAATGTCGCGTTGTGACCTTGTAGATCTGCTATTTTTTGAGTCCCGGGCAAACATCTAATTTCTCGTTTGGGTCACGGGGCTAAAACGCTTGGGAACCCCTGGTGTAGAGAGCAGTCGTTCACACCCGGGACTCCTTACACCTTTCAGCTCCAAGGATTGACTACATGCGCCAGGGATTAGCTGTAACCCTGTTGTACTCCTTACACCTTTCAGCTCCAAGGATTGACTACATGCGCCAGGGATTAGCTGTAACCCTGTTGTACTTTCAGCTCCAAGGATTGACTACATGCGCCAGGGATTAGCTGTAACCCTGTTGTACTTTCAGCTCCAAGGATTGACTACATGCGCCAGGGATTAGCTGTAACCCTGTTGTACTCCTTACACCTTTCAGCTCCAAGGATTGACTACATGCGCCAGGGATTAGCTGTAACCCTGTTGTACTTTCAGCTCCAAAGATTGACTACATGCGCCAGGGATTAGCTGTAACCCTGTTGTACTTTCAGCTCCAAGGATTGACTACATGCGCCAGGGATTAGCTGTAACCCTGTTGTACTTTCAGCTCCAAGGATTGACTACATGCGCCAGGGATTAGCTGTAACCCTGTTGTACTTTCAGCTCCAAGGATTGACTACATGCGCCAGGGATTAGCTGTAACCCTGTTGTACTTTCAGCTCCAAGGATTGACTACATGCACCTGGGATTAGCTGTAACCCTGTTGTACTTTAACCAGGGATTAGCTGTAACCCTGTTGTACTTTCAGCTCCAAGGATTGACTACATGCACCTGGGATTAGCTGTAACCCTGTTGTACTTTCAGCAAAATATGGGAACCCATCGTGGTAAAAAGGAGGGAGGGGGCACCATCTCCTTTTTTGTGTATAGGAAAAAGTGTTGGCTTTTAGCAGCATCTGTCTTGAGAGATTACTTTCAGCACCACGGATAGCTACAACCCAAGGGACCCTTCCCTTTCAGTACAATGGATAGCAGTGGTGTATACAGTCACTTTACTTAAAGCTACTATAAGCAATAATATGTCAAAAATGTAATGAAATGCCTCTGAAATGTAGTGTAGTATAGTAGTAGGCCTAAAAATACTGACATTTTATACTCAAGTAGAGTACAAATAACTCTTATTGCAATACATACATACTAAGGAAATGTACTTAGTTACTTTCCACCACTGGTTACACGGCATTAATCATGGTTCAATATAATGACAACTCCCTTTAATTACTACATGTCAACATATGTCTAATCTTCAAATAGGCCTATACAGTATGTATAGTATTGTGCACCAGCATTAGCAATAGCCAGGATTACAAACTGTACCAAAGCGACTTCAGTCCGTGATATGACTTAATGTTTGAGCATAATGTCAGTTACACTGATTGTGGTCAAAGTGAGTTCAACACAGACTCACAGAGAATCTCCAAATACTTCTCTGTCATCATTCCTCTAAAAGGCTAAACCGAAATAGGTGTGTAAATATGACAAAAATGCATCAATATTAAGTCAGGTTTTTTCCCTATTCAAATATTTGCTATGCATCACAACGCATTTTGTGCTCGTAGATCTTCTACTTTTGAAAACAGTGAAAATGTTTGTCATTATAACCACTTCCATCTATAATGGAAGTAGCTTTAATATTGTATCATATTCTGTGATAAAAATACATTAACCACAACAAATCAGTTCAAGTATAACTTGGTAGAAACTAGGGTGCTCATGGACAAATGATTGGATTAGACAACATTGGATACAAATGTTCGAGGTCACAAACAAGGTCACAGCTCTGGAACATAATCAGATGACAGTGTGCTGTGGGCACGGTTTATTATTATGCCGTGGTGAGGTTTCTATAATGTCTGCTTCATATATCGTATCATAACAAGCTTACAGGGAGCACACCCTAACGGCTCCCCGGATGCTGTATTATAATGACACTTTCATTGTTCCTTATATCTAGGATGAGTTCAATGCAGATGACGCATTTCGTATGTACAGTGACAAACACTCCCAAAACAACTAGTATTTTCAAATTCCCCAAATGGGAAACACGTTGTTGTGCACCTTCATGTTCGCTTAAGCAGCAAGGTTGCCCGGGCGACAGTCACCACCCGCAGTAGCAATTTAGCCGCATGTGCTGTGCCCTCAGGAAGATACGGCTTTAGTGTGCACTGTTTGGTCAGCTGCCGTATTATAATCCCAAGGGAAGATACGGACGCTGACCAATTAGCGCAAGTTTATAACCGTCCCTTGTCCTTTTATGACCCGCCTGCACCCGCGGCAAATAAAGATAAACCATATCAGCACTAGTGCACACTTCCCGTACGAGCAGCAGCAGCAGCCTAGCATGCGTGGTTTGCTCTCATATAGGAGAGCCCAGGGATCGACAATGTTTCATTAGTTTTCTTGTAATCTGCAAGTCGATGATCTCCGGAGTCAATCGCCAGCCACAATGTTACTTCAGTGAAGGGGCCACGCTGTCGAAAACAGAAATATATACGCTGCAACCTGGAATCAATTTCAATTTCGTTACTGGCGTGACTGCCGCCACCAGAGCGGTGTGTACCGAATGTAAATCCCCGAACAGTAATGACAAGGGAACAGCAGATAATGCGATAGATCATACATACATTCACTGGAAAGAGCTTGGATGGTGTGCGTGTGCGTGTGCGTCTGCGTGGGCGTGTTTGCGCGCGTGTGTGCATGCGTGCGTGCGTGCACGCGTGCGTGCGTGTCCATAAGCAGTAGAATTTGAGAAACAGATAGGCCTATGTGAGGAAACATTTCCTGGTCCTCAAGGCAAATGTTTGTCTTATGGTTGAAATAAGATTTGTGGAATTATATTTACAATTAGGAAATGATTCAGATCGGTGGGATGCATTTAGAAGTTATAGGTTTAGGTGTCTTGGAGTTATGCCATCATTTAAATACCTGCGGACATGGGCGGCCTTAGGAATCTGGAGGCCCGTTTCAAGACCAAATATGAGGACGTATGAAGCTTGTAGAACGTAGATAGCATATCGGCTATCAGAGATATCGCTCACCCTTTTTCAAGGTATTCTTCCTGCTCCTTCCCTTCCAGCTTCAGTCGTTTCCGAAAACCTGCAGATCACTGGGGGAAAAAAAAAAGAAGAGAAAAAATCAGTTTGTAGATTGTAGATCAACTATTTCCGGTTTAAGGTTACAACTGTTGATATCTTCACAAGTAGGCCTATAATAATATACCAACGCGTGCGTGCGTGCGTGCGTGCGTGCGTGCGTGCGTGCGTGCGTGCGTGTGTGCGTGCGTACACGCGTGCAGAGCCAGAAGGTAATCTCTGCTGCTGTAATCTCCTCACTGGATGACTCTGTCACACAACATGAAGACAGAAGGAGAGGGAATGGGGAATGTCTTTATATCTCATATAGATCAAAGCCCTGTTTGCACGCCATTCCGTCCCTCCATGCCCCTCACACTGATAATCTGCTCATCAACCAAAGAACCTGTTACTTCACTGGTTAAAAAAATAAATAATTATAATAATAACCAATTCCTGTGTGGTCTATATACTGGCCCTGAAGAGGAGCTGCGCGATATAGTATTTCAACAACAAGGCATTAAGAATATAGGTTACAATGAAAACAGAAAAATAAGAGAATAAAGCTATACACTGCAGGATCAATTATTTAGAGCATGCTGCGGTAAAAGGCAGCGGCAAACACAATGCTCTTTAGCTTTCACTGCACAAAAAGCATGGAATACGGATGTGTATATTACAGGAAACTCCCGTTAAACTTTCCAACAAACTCTGGTAAACTCCCGAATTGTACCATCACACCTGTATATTACCGTATATTACTGTATGCCTGCTAAACTTGAGGTTTACGGGAAAAATACAGTGCCCATAATTGCCCGTTAACTCCTCTTTTCACGAATCACGCAGTGTAATAATTTGAGTTATATAAAAAATAAATGCTTCTCTATACATTTTTGTTCAGACATTTTTGTTCCCTTGGGAGCGGGTTTTCTCTATTGCAAGGCTGTTTTCACTGAGTCTGTACCGACAGACTGCATTGTCAATGCAGAAAGCCATTCAATGCCCTATAAACGAGTAGTAGCATTTTGAAATGCATTATGTGATAGACAGGGTCAGGGAGTACAATGTAAACATATGTGATATCTACTTTCTTGGTAAGGACTGAATGAGCTCAGGCAGAGTGGAGGAGAGGAGCAGAGTGGAGGAGAGGAGCAGGACAATTGGGCCTCATGCGCCAACCATTCTTAAGAAGTTCTTAAGAGGAAATTTGTTCTTAGACCCACTTAGGAAGTTTTTAAGAAGGTTTTGGGATCCCTCAATCTTTTCTTAGCTGTGATTTGTTCGTAGGTAAGAACAGAATCTACGCACACTGTGGAGCACTCTTAGGGTGCCCTTTTCGTTCTTAAGTGCAATCTGAAAACATGAAGGAAAAACAGCGCCATCTGCATGATGCTCAAAGTTTGGTCTGAGGACCTCAAGGGGTCCTTGAGGGAGTTCCAGGCAGTCCACAGCAAAATATGGAACATTTTACCACTTTAATCCCATTTTATACTTTGAAAATAGCCAATCTACAAGCTCACAAACGCGTCCCATTACTGCCCATTTTTAGCTTGTAGATCGGCTATTTTCGAAACATTTTGATAAATGTTCAAAACATTTCCCTAGCAGAAGATATTTTCATATGGGGGTCTGCAGAATGCATGTCAATTTGGGGGTCCTTGACATGAAAATGTTTGAGAACCACTGGTTTAGAGTTCACAACCCAAACCAAACAAACGCACCATACCCACCACATAACACCCCCCCCCCCCCCCCCCCCCCCACACCCCCAAGTTGACTATTGTGAGATAAATAATAAAATACATTCATGAATATTGAAAATATTGAAAATATAAAAATTTCTGTTCACTTCAGTACCTCCACAGTATTATTGATTTTTAATGTTTGGAGTCTGGTGTTCCACCATATTTAGACTTTAGTTTAGGTATTCTTGACTTCACTCAACTATTTCTATGTGTGAGGTCCTGTGATTTCTGTGTGCTGCAATCACACACAGGTGTGACTGCAGGCAAGGCCATGGAGTCATGCAAAACCACACCCACCTGGGTGAACACAGGTAGGAAAGCGAATTCCCAATGCCTTATATGGGATTGGTGGGGCGGTTCCTTATGGTAATTAGGATGCTAATTAGGATATATGGGGTGTCTACCTATGATAATTTGAATGAACTGGCACACCCCTTCAAGTTACGAGGATTTGGATTCATCATCATAAGAACATGCTTACGAACAATTCTGCCTACTTAAGAACGTTTCATGAATCTGACTGGACTTCTCTTAGGAATTCACTTAGGAAGAAATGTAAGAGGAAAAGTTAGGAACTTATTGGCGCATGAGGCCCAATTGCCTCTACAGTTCCATGGTTTGTTACGTTGCATGGTGAAGGTCTCGTTCTTTGAGCCTCATCAACAGCAGTGTGACAACACAAATACAATGAGAAGAACAAACCGTGTTGTGCATGCAGTGCATTGTTTTTTGTGTGTTTTTTTTCCTTGTAGATTAGCGTTAGGTTTGCTACGGGGAAATCCATGGCAAGTATAAGTCGAAGGATATGTACTGTACTATGCAGGATAGATCATTTTGTCTCATTTCTCCATTTAATGACTTGAAAATCTCTTGCGTAAAGAGGTTGCGAGGATATCAGTTTTGTGTTTGTTTGTTTGTTTTTTTTGCTGTGGATATTAGCGACTCAAATTACATTTTCTAAATAATTACTTTTAATGAGCCTCCCCATTACCAGCCAACTAGAATGATTACCTATTTCCTTCTCTCCCCTTTTAAAAGCTATCGAGCCATTACTCATCCCCATTGAAGATGCACCTGTGTTCTCTTGCACAAGCATGGGCAGGCCTTATGTCAGTCATGTCTGCTGAAAGTCCAACTGAGGTCGACATTGATTTATTTTGGTTAGCAACATACCAAAAAAGAAAAAAACATTCACCGTTTCCCTGATCATTTTGCCAACCCTTTACTGCCCATAATGTCTAATATCAGCATCGCTATCCAATGTTCAGCTATCAATATCAAGTTGCAGTTTGTCAATGAACCATCCACTTCAGTGGTGCGCGTGCATGCGTGCATTTAGACTGAAGTAATTAAAGAGGGTCATGTTTGGGCGGGAACCCCTTTTGGTGTTAGCATTATGTTATGCTTTAGCTATTGAACAATAGCAGATCTACAAGCTCATAGTGTGCCACCGAGTGGCGCGCTACGAGCTTGTAGATCTGCTATTTTTGAAAAATCGAAGAACGACATAGAAACATAGCTTTTTCAGAAAACTGTCAGGATGTAGAAGACATTTTTAGAATCTTATCTCAGGTCAAAATGGATTAAGTGAAGGTGCAGGGGCCGCATGTGGCCCCCGGGCCACCAGTTGCCCATGTATGGTATATATGTATAGTGTACATGAAAACACATGCATGGCTGTATACACCCACGCACAGAATGTGTGAGCCAGTTCATGTTAGCTGCAGTGGTGTAAAGTAACTAAGTACATTTACTCAAGTACTGTACTTAAGTACAGTTTTGAGGATTTTTTTTTTTACTTTGCTGGATTGTCATCAAACCAGGAAGTTATGCGGGAACGCCTACTGAGTGGCAAAAACCTACTTTCTGGCCTTGACAGCCCCATACATCCAAACAGAAAAGTCCTATTTGATTGCATTAAATGACTTTAAACAGCATTCATTTCACTTTGCCACTCGATCTGCCATTCACTTTATGCATGCGCATACCTTTATTTCCCATTTTCAATACCTTTACTCCACTACACTTGAGAGGCAAATATTGTACTTTTATACCACTACAATTATTTGAAATATTGTACAAAATTGTACTTAATACAGTAGTTAAAGCTGCTATAAGCAATAATATGTCAAAGTTTTAATGACTTTGTTTATTTATTTTTTGGTATTCAGACAGCCAGTAAAACACTCCCAAAAAGAATTTAGTCTCTGTGACACAATCTGCATTCAAAGATTTTCCTAGAAGCTTTGTCATTGGTCCAAAAAAAACCCGGTCGAAATGACTAACCAATCAGAAAGTAGACAGGTAAATCGACCAACAAAGCTTCTAGGAAAATCTTTGAATGCAGATCAAGATCGGCCCCTAGATGTGTCACAGAGACTAATTATTTTTGTGGGTGCGTTTACCCATTGCTGGCTGTCTGAATACCACAACAAATAAAAATAAAAAGGCTATTAAAATGTTGACATATTATTGCTTATAGCAGCTTTAAGTCAAAGTACTTATAATTACTTTCCACCACTGGTAGCACGTAGCATATCATGCATGGCTGTTTTTTTCACGCCCACGCACACAATGTGTGAGCCAGTGCAATGTTAGCATGGATACTCTTTAGGAGGTGTGTCTGTGAGGGTGGATCTCTCTTCCCAACATACTGTATACAGTAGGCTACATGTTATTATCACTCCCGTGAGCTGGGAATCAAAAATAATAGGCTCTGGAGAGGAGAGATAACAGAGCTCATTTGGTGAGGTGCCATGTAATGTTCGCCCTGCCTGGCAGCTTGGCGCAAAAGTGGCACTGCATGGGCACAGCCCACGTTGCCTTGAGTGAGCAGCATATACATATATACCCACGCATTGCCAGTGGAATGTGAACCACATGCATTCTGCACGGATTAACACCTATAGTGCAGACTGCTGTTAAAGGCATGTTGTATTCATGTATTGTGACATGAACGAACTGGCGCATGCAGAGATGTTAACATCAATCCAGGTCAAAATGTTACTACCGTATGCACTTAATTTAACACTGACTGAAGTAAAAATCAGACAGAAGTAGCATGTGCTTAAATTCATATTTAGAAAATGTTTCAGATGCCAAACATTTCTGAGATGATGGAATGGTGATGGATGATGATGGTCATTGAAGGGGGACCTTCTGAAAGCTTCATGGGCAAAGATAATTAACTTCAAAATCTAAAAAAAGATCAGACATGCTAGTGTTGGAGGGGAAAGGAACTGGTTGGAATAACGTGTTCCTTCCACGCGCTACGTCCAACCAGGGAAACTCCCCCCTGTCAGGTGTAAAGGAGAAACTTGGACACTCAGGCATGAAGGAAGCATGAGTTCAAGTCCGTTGCTCTCCCCATGTCCCCCATATATGGGGACTAGGTTGGCGGAGGGTGTGTAGAGCCCAGGATCACATTAGATAATTGACACAGGGGTGAATAAGACGAAGTTTGTGGACTGTAACTAAAAGCTGGATGTTTGAGAGGCTAGCGCCCCTCAAACATCGGCTGAACTATTGCAATTCTTTGAAATAGATACAATAAAATCACACCTGTGTGAAGTGAGGGGCGCTCTAACCTTGAAACATACCTTAGTTACGTCACCAAGAATGGTGTCCCTTATTGGTCAAGGGTTTCCATCGACATACTGACAGCCGATTTGCTCAGACTCAGACTCAGACACATATGGGACCAGATTTGACATGAGAGCCTGCCATCATGCAACCTCCAGCTTTTCAGCAGAGGAGAAAAACGTAATTACTTGCGCAAGCAGAGCGCACAAGTAATAGTTTTCGTCCAGGACGATGTTTGATGCGTATGCGTCGTCCCAGCGTATGACGTAATGACTACTTGTGCCTGATACGGCAGTGGTGCCAGATTACATACATGTATACATAGGGGCATTACCTTTAATCCTCCCGACACTAAAACATATCGTCATTACGTCACCATCGAAAACCAATTACACCCTGGCATTGGGTCCTTTATTCCACCACTTTATTACATCATCATTGAGAGCTAGTTATACCAGTTATAACGCAAAGTAACCACAGTATACCGCTAATCAATTTACAAATTACATATACATATACATAGAGGCATTTCCTTTAATCCACCCGACACTGATCGACATATACGTCACCATCGAAAGCCGTCACTCATGCGTATGAGTAATGACTACTTGTGCTTGATATGGCAGTGGTGCCAGATTACATACACGTGGGGGCATTACCTTTAATCCTCCCGACACTAAAACATATCGTCCTTACGTCACCATCGAAAGCCGTCACTCATGCGTATGAGTAATGACTACTTGTGCTTGATATGGCAGTGGTGTCAGATTACATATAGGCTACATAGAGGCATTTCCTTTAATCCACCCGACACTGATCGACATATACGTCACCATCGAAAGCCGTCGCTTTTACCATACTTCACAATACTACTTTTTTACCTCCAAAAACTAGGTACGTAGCAAATATCTAAACCTAATAATTCCATATTTCAAACGTTCTTTCACAGAGAAGCTGAGATTTGACAGTTTGTAGCGGTCGACAGTACTTGCACGCTCTGCTTGCGCACTAGTAGGTTCTAGTTTATTCATATTTTATCCAAACTGAGTTAATAGCACAGGCAGACTCTTAATTCACATACTAGAGCATGTCTGAAATAAATATCAGAGCTGAAATTGACATGTAAATATGAAATACATGCTTAAACATGTAGCTAGGTGTAATGTTAGAGTCCACAGAAGTGAACCTTTCAAGCCTGTTTTCTCAACTCGCTGTTTTCTGCAAGACATTACTCTATAAGCCATATCTCCAAAACTAGTGGGTCAAACTGAACAACCAATATGTCAATTTGAAGCTATGATTCCCTGCTTTCATGACATGAAAAATCCAATGGCAGTCAAATTTGGCCACACTGATGTAAATTCTCCATTCATTGTAAATGGCATTTCATGTTTGTGTTAAGACAGCATCTACACACGATAGCTGTTTATAGCAAAAAGATAGAGAGAGGAGAAAGAGAGGAAAACGATACTGTCTGCTTTGTTGCTGGTGAGTGAGTATTTTTTATTTATTTTTTTTTTTTTTTAAGACAGTGTTTTCTGAGCTCTGATAGCTTGAGGGGACGCTTCCTGCTTCGCTCTGTGGTGGCGGTGGTGGCAGCACTTGGTGTTTGCCTTGACCGGAGCGGCAACCATGCAACAGTCCATTACTGGAGTGAAGGGGGTCCTTCAAAACATGAAGGGGGTCCCTCAAAACCCTTTTAGCTCTACTCAGGAAGCCAAGTCCTGCAGGGAGGTGGAGTGGTGCGCTCGGCCGACCGCTCCATCGCTCCGCAGGGCTCGCAGCTGGACCCGAGACACGCTAGCTATTTCTATCCCACTAATACCTGAGACCATGGTTTCTATACAAAATGTTTTCTAAATCCTGACAGTTTTCTGAAAAGAAAAACAATATGTTTCTACATCAGAGCTTCTCAAACTATATTTCATGTCAAGGACCTTAAAAATCATATGCATTTCATATGCATTCTACAAGCTCGTAGCGCGGCACCAAGTGCCGCGCTATGAGCTTGTAGATCTATTTTTCAACAGCTAAAGTATAAAATAGTGGTTAAAGGCTAACAGATGCGTCCCCAGGTCTAAATGGGCTATACCAGAGTCGAGGGATTTCAGGGTCCTTCTCTGAGAATTTCCTCATGCTGTCTCAAGTGGTACAGGTGCTATTAGCCTTCCTCGCCACACTGCTCGTGTGCATTTGTCCTTGACAAAGTCCTCGTTGAGGTTCACACCGGGCTATACTTCTTGGAACTTCTCACCCACACAAAATGGCCTTGACATATGAATATATATTTTTTTACACACTTTGTAAGATTAGCGGACCACCATCTGAAAATGATTTGTGCCAGATAAAGATTTAAATTTTATTTATTTTTAAGGTAAAAAAAAAAAGGAAAAAACGGCACACCCGTGTGAAGTGAGGGGCGCTCTAATCATCCTACATGCATCATGCATCATCTCATTCTGGCCAATCACAATTTGCGTCCTCACTTTATTTGTCTTCAACGTTTGCGTTTACGCACTTTTGTCTTCAATGTTTGCGTTTACACAGACTCTCAAAGCTGGGCATAGGATGGGGCTACCAATGCTCTATGGCCTCAAACTGAGATAGTGCCTGCGGGTGGGAAGGGAGCGGTGGCAGCTTAGTGAGGGGGGGGGGGGGGGAGAGAGAGAGAGAGAGAGAGAGAGAGAGAGAGAGAGAGAGAGAGAGAGAGAGAGAGCGAGAGAGAGAGAGAGAGAGAGAGAGAGAGAGAGAGAGAGAGAGTCTGGGGAAAAGGAGGGTCAGTGTGTGTGGTTGCCTAGAGACGAGTCAGCCAATCAGGACGTTAGGTTGTCAGTACAGCCAATGAGAAACATAGGTCTTAACTACAGCAAGTGGGCGTGAAAGCACCACAGAGAGAACCAGCTGTGCTTACACAACAGCAGCTGGTAAAAAAAACCATACCCCCATATGACTATGTTTTGTATGCAATGGGTGAGCATATTTTTCATTGAAAGGAATGGGAGGAATGGGGAGTTTCTGTGCTCTCTCTCTCAGTTTATTATACTGTACCTCTGTGGTTCATTGGCAGCTCGCTCAGCTCAGAGACAAAGGAAAGCATCCGTCACCTTGAATTCTAAGCATTCACATGCAAGGTATATAATCTGGCTTTTGGACAGACAGTGAGTTAAAAGAAAGACATAATCACTGTACTTTACCATTCAGACCCCTTTTACACCGGTTGGGAACCGGTTCAGTCATGAGCCAGACCTCCAAAATTGGAACGTTAATTATGAATTGAGTGTACAAAACCATACCTATATTAAATTGTTTATAGGATCAACAAATTAATATAACCCTTCCACAGTAGTAGCCTTTTCATTGCATATTTTCCTATATAATGCCTAATTTGCACATTTTAATATTTGTAATACAATACATCATTGCCTTTGTGTAAGTAATCAACTGGGGACGTTTCATGGTGATAACAATTTACATGCCCCTTAAAAATAGCAAACATAGCCAATGCACTTTGTAGATCTGCTATTTTCTCAACCAAAGTTATTGCCTAGTATAACGGTTACGTAAGTAAACAACTTCAGCATACTTCACCATGGCAAACCGAAAATAAACACCTAACTGACCCCAAACTATCAAAACGGAACATGGACATAGGCTACATACCTTCATGATTCTATATGCAACGTGCACAACTCAACAGCAAAAACATACCGTCGTTATACTTTGCCCTGATGGGGAAACAACATGATTACCAGGGAATGTTAATGCTTAATTATAGTTCATTTATGCTCACAAGGCGCGTTGTGAGCTTGTAGAACAGCTATTTTCGACAGAGCATATCAGGCTTCATTAACATTCTTGATGTCTGTCTGACTGCCTGGAGATGTTCCAAAGAGGCACACAGACCCCTGTCTAACCAACCTCAATCGGCAGAGTATAATAAGAAACCCTGCACACCACGGGTATACTATGTACTGTATGTTGCATCTAAGTGTTGATTTCGTCGACTAAAAGTATGACATAAAAATGTTAGTCTTTTTTTCCTCACTGACGAAAACTGAATAAGAATGTAATAAGAACTAAGCTATGATGACTAAAACTAAGACTAAGGTGACATTCACACCAGAAAGCTTTACTGCGATTAAAACGAATCCTGCTGCGCATTGTCCGAAAGTGCGCTTCGTTTTGGCAGGTGTGAAGGCTCATTCGAATCCGCATCAAAGAACCGCATTCTACTCCGGCAAAAAACGGGGGTTTCGCTTCGCTTCCAATCGCCCTTGATTTCGATTCGGTGCAGGTGGGAATGCAATCCGTAGCAAATAAAGGAAATGAAGAAAACTATGTGGCGGATAAGGAGCTGCACAGTTGGAGGCGTAGAAGGGATATTCATTTTACGCAGTACAGAGATGTCCCGTTAGGTTACCATGTGACGTGGTCCAATAATGAGACCGAAGCCCTCATCGAAATATGAAGACGAGCACATTCATCTATTGCTTAAGGAAACACATAAAAAACACTGCAGTGTACAGAATATTCTGTCTGTCTGTCGTGCGTAAACATGGAGGGCTGTCACTGTGTGTGGGGATCCGAGTGGAGACTTTCTTCATCTTGTTTAAATATAAATACTTCAAAATTAAAACACAGCTCAGCATGATTTATAAACTGTATAGCTAACATGGCATATGCATAATAATTGTAGGCTATATGGTGATCGGATCATCAATGGGACTCTGGGAGTATAGCTATTGTAAACCTCGGATCATTTTGCGCTCCCGTCTCCACAGTGCCTTGTTCATGTGCCCAAAAGAACAGTGGCTGACACACACACACACACACACACACACACACACACACACACACACACACACACACACACACACACACACACACACACACACACACACACACACACACACAGACAGACAGTCCCCGACGACACACTGCAGCCGTTACCCTCACTTTACGTCAAAAGTCCTAACTATTACTCAAAGTATATTTTTTAACACCATAGCTTCCACTGTGTATTTTATGAATTGAACACATTGATAAAATTCCCTGCTTCGTTTCCTTGCTGTGCTTGACACAGCCAGTGTGAAGGCAAACCGCAGCAAATTAAATATGCAAGAATCGCAACTTCTCCGCCCATTCGCATCGAGTGATTCGAGTCTACCGAAGTATTAGGTGAGAATGTGACCATTTTATACTGACACATTCGTCAACAAATAAAAACAGGACTAAAATGTGTGGGAGGGACTAGTGGA